>NW_012152174.1:113672-120503 GCF_000956105.1 Propithecus coquereli | reverse complement strand
GGGTGTGTGTGTGTGTGTGTGTGTGTGTGTGTAAGTATCAGGTGATAATCATACCAAACTGATTAAACAGCAGCATCTTAGACATTAACCGCTCCTTCTTCTGCCCTCAAAGAAGGGAAAGCGATCTCTGCTTAAAAAAACTTCTGGAATGTATGCTTAGGGCACAATATTAAGAGTACTTACTATAGTATTACCTTAATGACATCAAGATTAAGAAGATTTTTCCACCGTGATTCAGGGAGAAGTGAAAGAGTCACCAATTGCTCATTCAACTGTTCTGGTGAATTATACTCTATCATTTCATCACTTGGTTCTATTATTTCTTCTGATACTTCTACATCTTAAAAAATAAAAATGGAGGATAAAACAAATTAATGCAAAATGAGATTTTTATCATGTAAAAGCAACTTAATTCATTCCAAATCTATTTGTATTTCATAACATACTCATTCAATATAGCCTTATAAACTCTTCATTTGTTTCATTTCCTTATCCCCCTTTTTTCCTTATTTTCTCACATTAACTATAATGCCTATCACTAGACCCAAAATACCTCTTCTTCACTGGTATTCAATTTGATATCTTACCAATACCACCTCAATTATAATTTGCATAAATTAATGAAGACATTCAAAATATTTTACATCAGTTAAAAAACACTTTGACTGAATGCACTAATCTTTGCCTTCAACAGTAATATCCCCTATATAAGGTTTGTAATACTTCACCTCAAAAATTATTTTGCAATTCTGTGATTACCTTGAGTTTGACAAGTACCAGGAAGCATCACTACTGAAGGGACATAATCTGTAGGAAGTGGCCGTAATGAAACAATTGAATACAGGGAAATATTGGACCTAAGATATCAAAACATAATATTTTAAAGGTTATAAAAACAGTTTCTTCGAAGAAGCTTTAATTACTGGCAATAATCTCTACAATTTTGAATTTGACTAGACTTTTATTAGTTAAGAAAAGACCTCAAAGATAGACTGCATTAATTTGAAAATGCCTTGATTTATATCAGATGCCATCACAAGAAAGCTGTGTAACAGTATTAATGGAGTCTCTAATTTTGATGTAATACAAAAACATGTTTATTTAAGACAGACCAGTAATGGATAATGCTTTTATAAGGTGAATAACCCCCATACACATTGTTTTGACAAATACCAACCTTCATTTAAGGAAATTATAACAAAAGGAAAGATGGACTCAGAGAGTAAGTCAGAGTGAATATGCTGATCATATTCTTGGGGCTGCTGAAAGGTCATGGATTTCCCTTCACTAGAATGGCTAAGTGGCTGGCCATGTTTCTGCTACATGAGCCTGCGCCCTAGTCATGAATGACAATCAAGACATAGATAACTGTCCCAAACTAGAGGACAAATTCTTTTTCCCCACACATCATGAATCTAGAATGGAAAATAAAAATTGGGAATCTCAGGTTCTGAGTTACATTAATAGTAGTAGAATATAGAGAAGGTCTCTATACTTCTGCTGCTGAGGTCCCATAGCTACTAATCTTTTCTTGTCTTAATTGTTGCAGCCTCAGAGATTCTAGCAGATACTTCATTTTGCATATTAAGGTGGCCTGGGTCTATTCCTATTATATATTAAATTTACTTTTGTATCTTAAAATGTAATTAAAATATTTCAGAATTACATCTAGAAAAGGAATCAATTTTTTCTCTTACCCAGTAATAGTTTAAAGAATTAGATGTATGAACTCAAGATAGAGACAAAAAAAAATTTTCTAGACCCAAGTGATGTACCATTTACTTTGAGCAATAGCAGTCCCTTTGCAGGTTCATCACAGTGGAATTTGAAGATCACAAAATACCTTTACATGGTTATGAAGAGTCATGCAACTATTATGGAATAAATCTTAGAAAGCATTATGCCCACACTTGTGTCTTATTTTATAAATAAAGTAGGTTGAATTTCAGAAGTGACTGGTCAGGTTCATAAAGCAGTAATGGCTGGAAAGCAGTCCACGGGCTGGCTGGGGACTCCCTTTTGCTAGCCTTTTTAAATTCACTTACCCTTTCCTCAAATAAAAGCCAAATATGATAGATAAAAATGAATCACATAACAAAAACCAATCATCTAAGAGATAAAAATCAATTACATAATTTAGAATAAGCACTTGAACAAAGCTGTCTAAATATCAAACAGATGCTGAACACATCATAAACTTATGATGAAGTCACTAACTGTTAATTGTGTGACATTTCCATTTTATCAATTAAAAAAACTAAATGACAATTTGAGCAACTATGATTCTCTGACAGTATCATCTTCCTCCTCCTCATCCCCAAACAGGACTGTATAAAAGAACTTACCATAGATAAATTCCAAGGTGGTCCACATGGGAAGTTGCCAGAAAGTCTCCAGTAGGAGACATAGTAACATTGAGAGGAGCCGAGTCCAACAAAAAGCAGTCTATAAGGCTAAAAAAGAATTAAGATGTTAAATACTTGCAGTCTACCAAAAAGGATATAATTCAAGAAAATATTTTTGCGAAAAGAGCAAGGGATAAGAGAGGTAGAAATTTGTTTTTTTTTTTTTTAAATCACAAAGATTGTGATTTGTGTACACTATCACAACAAACAGTGTGATAGCACACACATCCTCAGTGTATGCCTATACCAGTGATTCATGGAACACACTCTGAGCAACTCAAATGTCAATGAAGGCTCTCCAGTGGTGACATTAAGTGACTTACCCATGATAAAATCTTTCTCAATTTGCTGAAAGATCTATTAAAAATGTAAACCTTAAATAATGAATGCAAAGATGGGAAGAAAAAACTACAATTAGAAGCACTGGAAACAAACACACAACAAAGTGTGTTCAGGAAAATGGCTGCTGTTTAATTCTCAGTTATGGGAAAAAAAGGAGAGCAATAATAACCTGATTTCTGCTCAAGTATGCTTTGGAAGCTCACAAGAATGGCTCTTCTTAGGAATCAAGGGAATTTAGGGAAAGGAAATATTTGCTAAACACTTATTATTTGCCATCTATTAATTTATGCTAATTCATTTAATCCAAACAAGCCAGAGCAGAAGATATTATCCCACTGTATACAGAGGAAGATTAAACTAAAACACAGCGATTTCAAATCTTTGTCCTTTCTCCTTTGTCTTGAACAGTATTGTTCATTAAAAGTTTATAAATGTGAGGGGTGAAATTTCCTAACATGTTTAGAATCTGTCAAGGAGAGAACTGACTGCTTCGGCAAACTTATTTTACTTAATACTGTAATTATTTCATCAATTTCATTATGTAACTTCACATCCACAGCTGTGGTGTGTGGGTAGACTGGCCTTCCAGACTGGCCTTACATAAAACCACCAAACTGAGGAACGTGGTTTCCACATACACAGCATATTTTAAACTGCCACATAAATTCATAAAGTATAGTGTGTAGGCTAAACCCCATACTTACAACTACCATATACCTGCTAATACTAAAAAATGAAAAGTCCCAAGTATTTACAATTTTTTTCTGAAAGAGTATTAACAGCATTCCCATTCTAAGGGATGAGATTTGAAAGATCAGAGCCTTGCATTTACAGGTAATATTCAGTAAGTTGTTTCTGGTTATTATTCTGAACAAATGGAGACAGTTTTTAGACGTTCTATCTCCAAAGTGATAAAATCACCTTCCACAGAAATCAAAAGTAAAGCAAAGGGATGATTTTGCCTCAGTAAGAAATGCAAAACAATGGTATATTCCAATTCTTCTCATGTAATGCTCCTCAGAAAGTGGGGGCGGAGTGAGACAGAACAAAATGCAAAATATATTAATACTATTTTACATATTTTTGAGCCCCCAAAGAGTTCAACCTGAACTTCCACTAGATCAAAAAACAATCAGAAATAAAGAATGGTGGCAGTGGTAGAGGAATGACATCATGTCAGAGATAACAAAAAATTTTAACTCTGCTTCTCTGAGAATTCTAGAAACAAAAAATTTTTCAGCACTTTTAAAAAACTTTACAATGAGCAAACAGTTCAGTACCTATACAATGTGTTTTATATAGGCACAATTCCAGATGGATACACCCATATGTTACTACACTCAAAGGCTTACTCATAAATAGCTTCTCTTTTTAAGCTGTGTAATGAATATATTCATTCTTTAAATATTTAATTGAAGGAAGAACTAGGAATCCCCAAAGGTTACCATGCTAATTATATTTTATAAAAAGAGGAGAGTCAAAAAAACCCAACAGTTAACCTACAGTTGTATGATAAAATTCCAATCCTAATTTCCTTATTATCTTCTACATCAAAAAAATTAGTCAATCCTTAAAACATGACACAACCTGAGCAAGGGTGATATCACAACTATTGGGAAACCTATTTCTTTTTGCTATGCTTATTTTAAGTTCTGCCATTTACAAATAAGCCACCTTAGGCAAATCACTTAACTTTTCTAAGAACCTCCATTTCCCCATTTGTGAAATGGGACTAATAACAGTAACAGTACCTACACCTATAAGGATATGAAAAATAAAAGCATATAAAGTGCCTAGCAGCAGATAGTAAATATTAGCTTAGTTGTAATTAAGCAGCAGCAGTTGTTTGAAATTGCTTTTCAAGCTAAGCTCTCTCATTTGCTCCACTTCAAATTTTAACCAAAGAACTTATTTTTTTCTTTTGTAAAAATACACTTTTGACCAGTGTAGATTTTATTGCATTTTCTTTTTTTAAATTACATTTTCTTTTAACAATCCTACGTGTCTCATATCTTGTCCTTGTTTTGTACTCAGCTTCATGGTTCTCTGTTCACTTAAAATTTCCTTTGTTCACCTAAAAATAAGATATTACAGTTGAAAACCTATCAGATTTAAATCTGTTCAACTTTTTAATGAAGTAAGACATTCAGCAAAAAGGGTAATGCTGAGTTAAAGGTTGGTGGCTTTGAATGCTACTTTCAGATCCTCATTTTTCCCATTCCAAAAATAAACTTGCCACTTTAAAAAAAACATTTTGCCAGTTTAGTATTACTGAACATTAACCTCTCTGCCACCGAATGTGAACTATAACGAAACTATTAAAAAGGAAGATGAAAAGGGCATTATGTCAGCTCTATTACTTGTACAACTTTCTTACTTTAAAGCAATTCAAATTATATAATGTTCATTTTTCGAAAGTAGCAAAAGTCCAAGAAACAACAGACTACCAATATTTCTAATAGTGTCTCTAACAAAATATTTTTTAATTAAGAAATACATGCAAGTGATTACATTTGCTTTACTCTATTTTAAGTGAAAAAGACACACACCTAGACATACAAAAGTCCCTAGTTATTAGAGCTAAATCTACCAGCGGCATTTTTCAGCTTTGCTTATTTAAATTTAGTGTACATGCTGGATAGACAGATGTGCCTCAGGCCTATATCAAACTAGAAAGGAAATGAGGACATCAGGGTTTTTCCTTCCTAAAGGTCAAACTGTTTTCACATATGAACTTATCCAATTTCTCAGTAGGAAGAGGAAGAAGAATTAAAGCTTAATTTAGGAATACTTCAGCATTAAAAAGTACCATCTTCTCATTTTTCTCACCTATTTCTTTCCTTATGATATGTTCCTATTAAAACACATGCTTTGCTATTCCTATCATTCTTCCTTGTTTCATATCCAATCCAAGCAATTGTTTGTGAAATAACAATTTTAAATGGTAGCTACACTTACTTAATTTCTAACAAAGCATGAACATGCACACACACATTGAGTTGGTCTCCACTGCTCATATTATTTAACAAAATTGGATATTTTCTCTTTAAGTGCTAGATTAGTAGCAAATTTCAATTCATGAAACAGATTTCTGAACACTGCTGGGTTTTGCCCAAATCCAAAGAAACACATATTTTCACTACTTTAAGGTATCTGCTATGGTTTGAATGTCCCCTCCAAAACTCACATAGAAACTTAATCCCCAATGTGGCAGTATTGAGAGACAGGGCCTTTAAGAAGTAATTGGATCATGAGAGCTCTGCCCTCATGAACAGATTAGTCTGTTCATGGAATAATGGGTTAATGGATAAATGGGTTATCATCGTGGCTTTATGAGACAAGGAAGAGAAACCTGAACTAGCATATTCAGCTCCCTCAGCAAGTGATTCCCTGAGCAGGACTCTTCAGAGAGTCCTCACCAGCAAGAAGGCTCTCACCAGATGCAGTCCCTTGCCCTGGGACCTCTTAACCTCCATAACTGTAAGAAATAAATTTATTTTCTTTATAAATTACCCAGTTTCAGTATTCTATTATAAGTAACAGAAAACAGACTAAGACAGTATCTAAAATGCCTTCTTTGAAGAATTATATCAGAGACAGGGTTTTGGACCTTTTAATCAAATTCAATATGAACTTTAAAAAACCTTTAAAAGTTTGTAGTCCTTAAGTTTGAGCTTTATTTTGGAGTATTAAAAAGGCCAAATGACCTTTTTTAAGATTTATGCAACTCACTTCTATATCTCAATTTTTCAGGAACAGAAAACCTAAGACAGATATAGTGTTTTTCTCACTATTATCTTTCATGATACTATTCTTTGCTGCTTATAGATCAAAAACACTCTAAGAATAAAATATAGTCATGTTAGAAAAATGTCTAATACATTCGCATTCAAAAAGCACATAATCCATTAACTACTGGTAAAAAGTCACATGTTGAGACAATGACTGAGAAATCTTTTGATATTGGTTAGGAATTTAAAAATAAACTCACCACCCAGATGGAAGGTCCCAAGTCCTAATAGAGCAATCCATGGCAGCACTTATTAACCAACGACCATCAGGACTAAAAGCCTTTAAATAAAAA
>NW_012152174.1:112543-113622 GCF_000956105.1 Propithecus coquereli | reverse complement strand
AGCTGAGATTGTCAGACAAATGACTCGGCACTCAAAGTATGATAATCAGGAAGATTTTCAAAATAAATTTAAATAAACTACTTATGCCACCTTAAAGAAGTTATTCTTGCTAGCTATAAAAATATATAAATAATAGTTCCCTTTGTGGATCATGACCATCCATATTAGCAAATGATACTGGAATACAGTGAATGCTAACTTATTTATTAGGCTGCAGTGATATACTGGAAACTCAAACCTGATGGCTCAATTTACAGAAGAGTGGTACACAGTAAAAGATGGGAAAGAATGAGAATGTCATGTTATATATGCTCATAGATTTAATTAACCAAGAGTAACTTATTACTGAGCCAGAAAAATTCCAGACAGACAAGTTGAAAGTAAAGTTTGAAAAGGAAAGAAATAGGAAGAGCAAGTTGACACTGACAGATGTTTTCAAAAATGCCACTTCACCAAAATTACCCGACTCCCACCATCATTTCTACAGATGCTGTCATAACAAATTCTGTTGATGTGTAATTTTGCTAACATTCTAACGGCAAAACACAATTTATTCGCCAATGTTTTCCTTCAATTTTTTTATAAAAAGGGCAAGCATTGCAAATTTTGGTTTTTGGTATTAGAATTGGTAAGCAGATGTAGCTATTGAGTTTGTCACTAAGTATTTAAGTTTCTTTTGTTGTTGCTGTTTTCAAGTAAATCAAGGTATCTGCAACTGATGCAAAACGACAACATATGCTTAATATGGTTCTCAACTGACAAAATTTGTAAGTTCTCTTTTATGAAACATGCTTTTTAAACTAGTTTACTTCTTACCATAGCATATATCCCACTATAAGAACATAAGTAAACTCAAACATATTTTTACTAAAACCTTTCAAAGTTAATATATATGTAAAACTCTAGAAATTAACACTAAACTAGAAAAAAAGCAGATACCAGATATTACAGGCAAATGATCTCCTACTATTTGTTAAATATACAGAAAAACAGAAATGAGTTCTTTCAGCCTACTTTACTATTAAGTCAAAAATGATATACTTATATACCAATGGATCATTCATTCTCCAAAGTACATT
>NW_012152174.1:106700-108830 GCF_000956105.1 Propithecus coquereli | reverse complement strand
AACAGGGACTTGTATTCAGAATATATACAGTGCTACCACAACTATTCAATAATAAAAAGATAAATTACCCCATTAAAAAAGTGAACAAGGATTTGAACAGACATTTCTCCACAGAAGATATACACCTATAAAAAGATGCTCGACATCGTAAGTCATTGGGAAAATGCAAATCAAAACCACAATGAGATATTACTTCACACACAATCTCAAATAATTAAATAAATAAATCTCTGCAAGCTGGAAAATTTAACATTAGGGAATAACTTCAAAATGTTAAATTATGTTCTTTCAACCAATATTATCATGAGCAACCTTGTGGATAACAAGATTACCACAGACAGTTTTAAAGCAGAAAATATCCTTATAAACAAGCTCACTTACTGTTGCAGTTATGTCGTCTTTCTTCAACTCTTTTGGCTTGAGAAAGTAAGCACCTATTGTAGATCTTTGATAATTCCAGGTTGAGCAAGATAGCTTACCTTGATGGCAAGCAATGATACCATCCCAGTCACTCTCACGAGCTTCCTCTAAAATAATTAAAATCATAAATCAAATTGCTATTCATTCTCCCATTAATTCATCTATTATTTGTAAGCATCTAACATCCCCTGTTATTATCAGACACTAGGAATACAATGGTGAAACAAGCAGGTAATCTCTGATAGCAAAGAGCTTCCAATCTAACAAGAAATTATTATTTTTTTTTTTGAAATTGACAAAAACTGTATGTATTTACCATGTAAAACATGTTTTGATATATGTATATACAGTGGAATGGCTAAATCAAGCTAGCTAACATATCTAACAAGAGATTCTGATTAGGAGAAATTTAATAATAAAGTATGTTTTATAAAACCACTCAGATTTTGGCAAAGTAATAAACAGCTCCCAGGAAAGAGTGGTAAAGCAAGAAGAAATTACTCAGTGGGGAGACAACATGCCCAAGAGAAACTGAACTGAGGACAGCAAGTGAAATGTTTTCTTGAAAGGGGTGGGAGGAGGGCAAGGCAACTTGGGCCACTTTACACAGGGTCTTATTATTTATTAATTTATATTAACAATAATTTATATTATTTATTATATCTGTTATAGAGAAGAGCAAAGCCTGAGATTAAATGGACATTAAGTTCACAAAAATAACTCATTTTTAATCTTCACACAAAATCAACATGCACTTGCATTTATCTTCTGAATGATTAATATTTGTAAAAATACTAAAATGGAGAAAATAAAGACGTGTACAGTAGGAAATAAATGACAAGGCAGAACTTCTCAAAACACAGTACGAAGTTACCTGCCGCAAACTTTGTGATGGGTGGAAGTCTCACTGACATGGTATTCTGAAGTCCTTTCCGCTTGACTCTCTTTTTATTTATTAATCCTGGGGTTAGGGGAGAGGGGAATATAGCTATGAATCCTTCTTAATGGAAAATGTATACAAAAGAAAAGGTATTTATTGTCACATAAAGTTCACGATATTTCCATGTAAGTTAGGAGCAAAACAAAGATGTTATCACTATTACTTGTTTCTGAAGGTTAGCTTATGTAATTACATAAGAAAATAAATTACAATGTATGAATAATCAAAAACAAGAGATAGAAATATTATTTGCAGGTGATACGATGGTCACAAAATCACATAAATCAAATGAAATAACCAAATAATTATTAGAAGTAATAATAGTTTCACTGGGGTCAAAGAACGAATACAAAAAAGCCCAGGGAGTTCCCTACATTGTAGCAATAATCAGAAATATAATGAAGACTGTATTCATACTATTAGCCAAAAAATACAAAATGCCACCGAATAACCTTATATATGTAAGACCAACTTAAGGAAAATTGAAAAAATCTTCACCGAAGAACATAAAAAACAACTTGAATGAGGATATATTACATTCCTAGATGAGAAGATTCTTAAAGGCATCAAATCTCTCCAATTTAATTCCAAGGACTTACTTTAGAAATTGATCAAAAAATGATCCTAAAATGCATCTGGAAGCATATACATGCATGAATACTCAGGATATTCACTTAAAAAGATGAATAATTATTAATAAAACTGAAAACATTTTTAATAAACAAAATTTTTCAAAGGCTGGAAACCATCAAAAGAGAGAGAGAATAAAA
>NW_012152174.1:104892-106650 GCF_000956105.1 Propithecus coquereli | reverse complement strand
CTATTACTTTTTTTAATAAAAAAAACCATGATAAATGAATTGCTTCATTAGTTTTCTTAAACATAATGTAATTATATTTGAGTGTATAAGAAATATGTACTTAATTCTCTCTCCATTCTTCAAGATTTATTATCTAAGACAAGGAAACATAACTAAGGTTAACTCAATTAAAATTTACAAAGCCAGGAGAATTGTATACGGGGCTGGCCTACAAATTTTAATTTATTAATAATAGGGCTAAAAGTCAAAGCATTCCCTTGCCTAATTTATCTTTACCTTCCCTTTCAAAAATTGCATCCACAGCTGACATCAAACTGAAAACATACCATTAGTTAGAATGTCTAAGCAAAAGCCCAAAATATTTTAATTATGACATATTGAGGAGGAGATACATAAGACAATGTATAGAAAACATTTGGTTTATAAGCAGTTTCTGCAAAATAAACTCATTTTAACACTTAAGTATCAACAAGATATCTTTTTTCTATGTTGAAAACATGAGAATGGCTGCATATTGGATCATGGCCAGGGAAGTCACTGATTGTCAATGTGTGTAAAGCTGATGTCATCCACCCAAGAGATAATTCAAAAGATTGTCAAATTTTTGCCTAAATGGGTAACTTCTAAGAACTAAATAGAAAATACATAACTGAGGTTTATTTAACTGTGCAAAGCAACATAAAACTGATATATCACTATCACAGTCAAGACATATTTGCATAGCATTACAAAAGTATGTCTCATGTACATATATTTTTCTCGATAATTAAAGCTTATATTTTTAAAAAATAAGGTATTTTAGACAGCAAATTAGGCATTATGCTTAAAAAGCATTCTATCTTTCTAAATGGAACACAAACATCTTATTTATTTTGAATAACTCAAATGTTTCTGCTATGTTGCATAGTTATGCCCTCAGGAACTAATGGAGATACTATGCTATAATCTACAAATAATATAGGACACTCATGGCCCTGCTATATGTTTTTTAACAGGATTTATTGTTGTTAGAGGGTCTGCTTTTGTCAATCTCTTCTTCTTATTCATTCTAATGCATTATCTAAGATAGCACAAGCAAAGCAAAAACGAACTGTTGAGGGTTATCTTTTGAGTAACAAAATTGTACTTTAGTGCATGGGCTTTCTAATAATTATTTTTATTATTTATTGGTTACTGGTTTTATTCCAGGTAGCTGAGATTGTCAGACAAATGACTCGGCACTCATTAAGTATCACTGTATATACATATACTAAATGTTCTATGAGTGATCTCTATAGGATACGAGTTAAGAATGGAGATTCTAGAATGAATTGTCTTAGTTTCAAATCCCAGCTTTGCCACTTACTAGCTTTATTGATCTTAGGCATGTTGCTCATTACATTAAGCCTCAGTTTTATCATCCATAGGGTTATTGTGAAGATAATATGAAATAATACATGCTAGGCAGAGAGCCTGAACAAAATAAGCACACACAAAATGTTAGTTGTTAATTACTACTGTTACTACAACCATTACTCAAAACTGTGCAGGTAAACTTCCCTAAAGAAGCTTAAGATAGAATCTTCATGGTTTATAAAATTATATAAAAGCTTAAGACTAGATTTTCACACTATGGAGAATGGAGCATACATACTTACAAAATAGTTTGTGCAAAATAGGGTCAAATGTTGACTTATACTTTTAATAAGCACTTTCAAAAGCAGAGGCATTCACTATAAAACTATTAGAACTAAGTTCAGCAAGGTTACAAGCTTTAAG
>NW_012152174.1:95242-97602 GCF_000956105.1 Propithecus coquereli | reverse complement strand
AAACTATAAGACAATAAAGAAAATTTCCATGATCTTTAACATAATGCATTTTAAATATTCTTAGCTCTTATCAGTAAATAAGTTAAAAGTTACCTGTGCGAAATGAGATTGAAGTAATGGGTCCCCAGTCTTGACGAAACTTCATTAGTGTTTCATCAAATTTAATGTTGTGAATGATAACCTGACCCGACATAAGACCAACAGCAACAACATCCACAGCTGGTGCCTGAAAATTAAATTACTCAACCTTTTATTTTCTTAAATGAAATAGCTTTAATACTTCTGATGATATGCACCATTACTTATGTGCTATTAAAAGAAATAATGAAATGTCTTCCTAAAGTGGCAAAAAAAACTTAACAAGTATTACCATTCTGGCATACTTCAATTGTTATTCAACATGGAAGTATTAAGCAATGATTTTTCCAAATTACTTCCCAGCTTTAATTCTGCCAGTCGACATTGCCTCCCCATCCCCAAAACATAGCTGACTTGCTAAGAAAACAGTCATAATAGAAAAGGAAGCTGATGTGTGAAATTGCTACAGATCAGTGACTGGACAGAAGCAGAAAAAGGAGACAACTCCTAGGAGACACATACAGACTTGTCATATGCATGGCAACATGTAGCCAACTACAAAGGAAGAACTGTTTGCCCAAGGAAAATAGGAAAAACTTATAAAACATGCTAAAAAGCAAAGTTTTATAATTAGCCTGTTCCAGCTCTAATATTCTATGATTATAATGGTCTTATAATGATCTATAATACTATGGTCTTACAACAGGCTCTATTATGATTTTCTCTATTTGAGCACATATCAATGTCCGATATCATAGAATGGAACCAGGCTGAACATTTTATTTATTTGCCATCAAGTGCCTACTCTGCATAAAAGCCTGTGTAGAAGCTGGAGATGCTAAAACAAATATGATCCCTCGCCCTCCAGGGACCTAATCATCTGACACCTTTGGAGTCTACCTTTGGTAGGCGAAAGAGGAGCAAGACTGATGATGGCAGTGAAAGAGGATGAGGAATGCATATAAATTGGACAAGTATGGACAATGGATATTTAAAAAGAAAAGGGTATATTGGCTATGTATGTGGCTAACAGAAATACAAGATTCTCTGCAGACAGACATTCATTCATATATACTTACCTTGCAGACTCAGAAACAAAGAGTAGTTATTTCTTGAAGAGACCACTATTGAATCGAACATTAGGATTTTTGCCCCAATTATTTCAAACCACAAATCTAACGTCCTGATAAATTTCTCTGTATGATCTACAATCTCTCTTGGCATTGGTGATCTACTCATTTCCATACTACACAAGGCACTGGACTACATATGCTTGCAAAACGATCAGTAAACAAGGATCCAAAACAACCACAGGTTTAGAGCCTAATTCCAGGCACAAAGGATTCCACAAACATTAATAAGCAAAGGCATTATTGCCTGTTTTCAATTACATTTCCAAAACAGTATTTCCTCAAGGTAAGAGTTATAAACAAAGCTATGTATCGTCTTTAGGTCTAAAAATATGACTGATTCCTGAAACTAAAAGATCTTACTACTAACTTTGTTTCTTCTTTAGCTCAACAGAAAATACTAACCTGCTGAAGAGCTGTTACTCCAACTTTCCATCCTGGAAATGTATACAGAAGTTTACTACAAGAAGAAAAAATAATTGAAAGTGCTTTCTTTCTCTGGAGGAAACAAAATCAACTGCACATTAATAAGTGAAATAATAATAGGTGGTATTCATTAAGTTCTTTCCTTGCACACACTATTGTAATTAAGCTCAGGTCACATGGCTAGTGTTAATAACACTGTCCATACAAATTCTACATCCCAAGCTAACTACTATATCACCACTTTAAGAAATTAAATGTTCAAGTAGAAAAAAAATATATATGAGTAAAAACCACTTTACATTATAGACTACAATGAAAAAAATCTTAAGATACAGGTAGATCTCATTTTTCACTGTGTTTCTAGAAACATCATCACTAAAGGGAATACATTTTAACTACAGTATTACTTGCATATTATATCACTGTTACATGACAATGATGCTGCTTCTCAATTTCAGAATCGAGTCATGAATGATTAAACCTTTAATAATCTCATTTTCTCTTTCGAATTTATAAAGGTTTTGGAAAGGACTATTTGAATGGTCAAATATTTTGGTTTGCTTTTTTTAATGCTACACAAAGAAACCTGAGCTGCCACCATTTTCTCTCAATAAATGTTCAAATAATAGGTAGAAGTATGCAAAATCACTTATATAACCCTCCAGCTATACCAACCAATATCATAGTAAATAATCATATCTGTGGTTGATGATGGAAGTACTTTTA
>NW_012152174.1:93578-95192 GCF_000956105.1 Propithecus coquereli | reverse complement strand
CTGGAAACCATCAAAAGAGAGAGAGAATAAAATGAGCCCTTTAAACCACAAAGATTAAACGCTGCTTACTTTGATACTTTCTCTAAGCTCCCTTCCATTCTATTAGTAAAAATTTTACACTCTACAGATGGCTCAAGTGAGGTCATCAATGCCTTTGGGTGACAGCAACATGTTTTTAACCACCCAAGATGTCTAACTTTTTTCAATAACCTTCTAGCAGCACTTTAACCACTTCTATAGCAACTTTGATTTTAGGAATCTTAAAACTTCTTTCACACTTGTTTTTTAATTTCATCAGAGGGAAAATTTACTGATGAAACCTCCTCCACTTGTCTCACAGAATCTTGGAAATATTTCTTTTGTGACCAGCAGCTTATTTTCTATCTTGCAAATGACCTACCATGTCCCAAGCTCTTGTTGAATTTTTCATGTATTGTGGAAAATGACTGAAGAGTTCCATCTTGACCTGTTGATATATACAGAAAATTCTTAATCAAGCTTCATCAAAACTAAAGACCATGTGGATCACAGAGCTTATAAAATTAGATTCTATAAAAAGCTTGAAGTTAAAGTTTGGGACACTTTAAAAGGAGAGCCAGATTGCAACTACTTCATTACAATATTCAAGTGTATATGGAATGTCATTTAATGTGAACAAAGGATAAAATGAAAATACTGCACTAATAATTTTCAGCAGATTATTAGAAGAGGCAATGGCCACATTTTCAGAATCTGACTACTGTGCCTCAGAGGATTAGTAAATAGAAAGACACACCAAGTGTAGATTATATCATCTATAGTATTTCCTGAAGTAGACAGTTTTACCCAAACTTCTGAGTCACCCAATGGGATATTTGAATCTAAAAGAATGTGTAAATACCAAACCGAATACTGAGCATTCAGCTCTCAATACTTGCTGATATAAACTAATAGTATGAAGCAGAAACTCACTTGCGCTTAGAATCTGTTGCCCATTTTGTCCATAATATCTGATACTGGTAAGAGGAGCACTATGTCCCATTCTGAATCTCAAAAGTCGGCCTTCACCTGTAGGACCATCAAATATCCATATCTGCCAAGAAATAAAAAGGTCAGGTTCTTCCGCAATGTGCCATCTGATCTGCAGGCAGTCAAATCACCTCCTACATAAATCAACTGGCGTTGCATAGTGCTTGCTAGGCCACTGACCCTGGAGCTACAAAGATAGGGGTGAGGGGAGGGGAAGAAATAAACTGTAACTCACACCTCACTGAAATTATGTCACCTGCTATGCTTTTTGTTTTATCTATACCAGTATCTCACCCCAAATTACTTTCACCTTCTTGGTTCAAGGCTAATTTGTTAAAGTAGGTTTGTAATAACCTAAAGGGTAGATCAGATGAGCCAGAAAGATGATAACAACAATAATCGTAATACCCTGAGAGCGTTGTCAGCACCATTTGTGACAAGAAGTGGCTCTCTATGGAGAAATGTCAGTCCGGCAATTGCTGTAGAGTGTGCATTTCTAATTTGATTAATTAATTTTTTGTCTTCTAGATCCCAGAGTCCAATATGACCACATGGGCTTCCAGCTGCCATTATGGGATGACCATCTGTTATTAAAATAAAATACAT
>NW_012152174.1:67667-90398 GCF_000956105.1 Propithecus coquereli | reverse complement strand
AGAATTGAGAGATATAAGTAGATATTAGGAAGTAGTCCATGAGAATAAGGTGAGAACTATGTTATTTTCTAAATAAAGTGCTTACTTGGATTTTATATTCCACAACTGCAGGCTTCCCTGTTCACTGCCCAGAAGTATTTTATTCAAGTAGGTACTTGGATGCAAAATTGCAGAAATTTTAAATACTGATTTCTCAAAAGTCAATTGCAGGTATTCTTCTACAAAAGTAAAAGTTATGATTATTTTTTATAAAATAGTTTCAAATGTTCCATATACCCATATATTTATCACTTAAACTAAGTTTATCATATCAAAGATTCCAAAGATCTAGAAAGCTCAAGAGGCCACTCAAAAAATGGAAAAAATAAGAGACAAACCTTGGTGAAATTATTTTACCAATGCTTCTCTCACATTTCCATAGAAGCACCTCTAATAGAGGAGAGGAAAAGAACTTATAACCCTGTGGAGTAGGGGGTGGCGTAGCCAATAGTCACTTGCTGCAAAAGATTCTTTGAAATATTAGGTTATGATTAAAATTCCTATGTTTGAATTTTGTTTTTTACTTCACAGTTCACCCATGATTAAAACAATTATTCATTAAATTTTCCAATAAATTTGGTATCAAAGAAGACATACTTCATTTAATTTTTAGGTTCACATACTATCTGGCACATTGCTGCACACTCACACAGGTGAGTGTACCTCACTTTAGGAAACATAGATATAGGTGAAAATTATAGAAACTTTACTTTGAATGCTATTTTAGAAGATCCTTGCTTCTATCTGTAACCAGAAGTTTTACTTAAAGTCATAAACAACTCCCTGAAGACACTGGTTCAATGTGTTGCTATAACAGCAATAAAAAAGCTGGGCCATCACCATTAAGAAAGAGCCTGGTGACTAAGAGAACCAGATCCTATAACCTCCTAAAAGGCCTTTTAACATCCATCTGCACAGGGAATACTTTGGAATTCTGTTCTCTCTCCTTGAGCAAAGACAAAACAAAGAAAAGGGTCACTAGTTTAAGAACTTGGAATAACTCCCAGAAAGGCAATCTTTAGGGTAGTTACTAAAAATAAACATACTGCACTGAACAATCAGATAATCAAGAGGAAATATAAGCTAATAATATAAAAAGATTAAAGAATTTAAAAAGATTTAATTCACAATAAACCCAGTCTTTTGTAGTTAACTAGCTAAAAATGCTTATCTCTTTCTTACATAGAATCTTTTTCCTATACATGTTAAATATTTTTTTACTGTTTACATGTGAAACCTCTGGCATAGGAGTTCTGTTTACACAGACTTTTAGTTTTAACTACACACATATTATCCCAGGATAGAGCAAATAAATTAGTTAATTCTTACCTTCTGAATATATGTGCCAAATAATGAGAATGCTGTCAGCATCAACAGAGATAACGTGATCCCCAAAGGGTTGTAAAAGATGGATTTCTGCCTTATGACCCTTAAAGGTACGTACTATCTACAACAAAGTTTAAAAGAAGTTCATATTACTAAGTCATCACGTTACTATTATTCATATTATCTGAAAAACATGCTAATCCTGAAGATGCTTGTGTTAAGGAATGCAGCCCAACTTTTGATTATCTAAGGTTAGATGAACACATAAATAGCAAGGGAACCAGGCATGTTCATCTGCTCTCTCAATCAGTTCAACAAGTAAATAAACCGTGGACTAATAAAACACAAATGAGACTTCTGAGGCTCAGCCTTCCAACTAAGGTTAGAGAGAGTGGGCATGCACATACACCTAAGTCCCTCATCCAATTCAACCAACACAACTACATGCATCCTAGAGAGACGGTATGTTCTAGAAGGCTGATCTCTACAGATTCCATCACCAACTGGCTTTCAGAAGAGATGGGAAAGGGGGATGTAGGGTACTTTTGCCCCACACCTTTCTGCTTTGACAGGGAGACCTGTGCCCTTACAGTAGCTGATCCCCTCCCTAACTATGCTCCCTTCTCCATGGTTTCAGTTCTCATCAGGGTAATACTATTACTTTTCTTTGATCCTTTGGCCCTATGGTAGTAACAACTTCCCACAGCTGATAGTCTCTGATGCCTCCCCACCTCTACTTCATTCCCCTAACCCTGACTACACCTGTGCATATAGTTTCTTTATAAAGTCTTTTTATCTGAACCACATATATTTCCCAGGGAAAACTACAAAGGACAATACAAAAAACAGATTAACATTTTCCCTGACTCTCTAAAAATCCAAACAATTTCCATCAAAAAACTCCACAGGTAAGTTATCTTCCTCTGCCACAGGCAGTGATAATGAAGGACTGTGGAAAGAAATCTCAGGCCAAGTCCCCAACAAGTACAGTGATACTATCATTTGGCTACCTAGGCATCCCCATTCCCACTTTCCCTTTTCATTCTAGACAACTAGAGCAGGTCATCTCTCAAGTTAGTTGTCCCAGGACAAACTTAGAAAAGAACTGGTAGATTTACAGCAAAAAAGCTCCTCTATCAGCAGTGGAGAAAAGACAGACTCTAGCTTTCTCTGCATAGGGAAAAGCACCTGGTTTTTAGAAAAAGAGTTATGGGCTGAGTTGTAGATAATGAAGAAGCCAATCCACATAAAGCACTGATGTAAATATTAACCTCCCAGGAAAGCATTTTCAAAATACACATAACTAAGTCCTATCTCACCAAATATGCAAAAGAGAAAACTCCCAAGATGGGACCTGACTGGGCATAAAAATTTTAAGAAGCTGCCCAACATTTATCTCTGGTCAAGAAAACTGAAGTAAAGCACCAGTTTTAACTAAGCCTTTTCAGAATTTGATGAATTCTGAAAATTTCTCTTCCTCTAGAATTCCTCCTCTTCCAGAAAACTGAATATACATTACGAAAAAAAAAAAAAAATACTGTAAATTTCCAGAGTGTCCCAGATAAAGAATGGCAAAATTAAAGTTCTTTCCACTATCATGACAAGCAACTACTGACTGCAGAAAACAAACAAGTTAAAACAGTTCTGTGATACAAACCTCTTTATTACGGGCAAATGCAGAGAAAACATTCCCATAAGCAGCAAAGACTAGCCTGCCATCAGCAGCCATACAGCAGATATCCTGTGGAACAGAATTACCTGGGAGAAAATATAAAAGAAATCAGGATTTTTTAGATCTTAGAACAAAGAGAAATCTGAAATATATATATATAAAATATTTTTCATGGCTACAATTTTAATATACATATACATTTAAATAAAAGTTGAGAATCAGAGTACAAAATTTTGACATTATTTTAGATATCTAATATCAAACTGAGAATATGAAATTACCTTGATCTTGCCTAAGAAAATAAATATCTAGACATAAAACATAATCCTAAAGAAATGAAGCTTTCTGAGGTTATTTGGAAAAAAAAAACCAAATTGTCACTTAATACATAAAACTCTGGCAAATGGTCATCCAGCCTTTGTGTAAATACCTTCAGGAATTCCAAGTTCACTGACTCCAAGACAATTTCAAAAGTAAATCAAAACCCTAAATCTCTAATTCTACCCTTTGGATCAACTCAAAAAACTACATAGAATATTCTGTATGCCCACCCTTAAAACATTTGAAGAAAATACGGCTTCCACTCAGTCTTCTCCAAGGCAAATAAGCTTATCACTTCTAGCCACATCTCATATGACATGATTTCTTGATTCCTCTCTATCATGGTCACACTGCCCCTTTCTTTTTTCTTCTTTTGGGGGCAGGAGAGTTAATAGACAGGAGTGTCTTAAGTATTTTCCCCGCTGCATATTCCATAATGGGATTGTTTCCATAAAACTATTTTATAGGTTTACCATTGACTTTTGTATTCAACTTAGGTTACAGTGCCTTTCTTCTACCTTCTAATCATTTTTAAAAAGTAAGTTTATCATACATACATACTAGATTCCTTATAGGTCTCCTGTTTCTCTCACAAGGATATTTGATGATGAAACTAGTATCTCTCAGCCCTGAGATGCCCTTTACTCTATTAAAACAGTTTTAAAAAAATAAATAAACCTTCCAATGGGGGGGAAAAATGTGAGAAAAGGGAAAACTTGTCCTCATGGCAGAAGGAAAGATGGAAGAAGAATATCACTATAGTCTGAGCATCCCTTACACAAAATGCTTGGGACCAGAAGTGTTTCAGATTTTGGAATAATCACATAACCAGCTGAACACCCCTATTCCAAAAATCCGAAATTCAAAATGTCCCAATGAGCATTTCCTGTGATTATCATGTCAGCTCTCCAACAGTTTCGGATTTTGAAGCATTTTGGATTTCAAATTTTCATACTAGGGATAGTCAACTTGGATTTGGTAACCATCATATCAATAACTGATTCAGGCAAATACCACTAAACACTAAAAGTAGCTGGTGAAAACTTTTAAGAATACTAGGATATTTACATAGTCTCAGTGCATATTACCACAAGATACTTATTAATTACAAAGGACAAAATGGTAACTTTAAAATAGAGCCTCCTGAAAGATGTCACCTTAACCAAATGATCACTTATCACTGCTAGGAATAAGACTAACCAACAGCATGTGTCTCCTGATACGATTCACTGTGATTCCTGCCAAAGTGTATAATCTGAATCTAATCCTGAAATGTCCAAAAAAGCCTCAAACTGAAAGACATTCTAAACTCACCTGTCCTCTTCAAAAATGTCAATGTCATGAAACTCAAGAAAGTAGGAAGAACTATTTCAGATTACAGAAAAGAAAAGAAACATGACAACTGAAAGCAAAACATGATCCTGTCCTGGACTTTTTTTTGTTTTTTAGCAATGTAAGTTAATCAGGCATATATACTGGATTCCTTATATGTTCTGTAAGTCTTGAATTTATGTCAAAATTAAAAAAAATTTCAAAAAATATTAAATATGCATAAATTCAGAAAAAAGTCCACACTTACTTACTGCAACCAGTCTAAGTTTCTGAACCTGTATAAAAAAAGAAAAAAATGGTTAAATATATTTTCACTAATAAAAACAATTATAATAACCTAACACCTCAAGATTTTAGGATATAACCTAATGCATAAATTTGCTCTGTTGTCCTTTCTAAAAAATACACTTACTGATCCTAATTTTCATTATTAGGAAAGCTTCTATTTTTGACTATTTTACCAAGAGTGGTGATGGAAGGGGTAGGCAAACATTTTCTGTACTGGGTCAAACAACAGATATTTCAGGCTTTGCAGCCTATGTGGTCTCTGTTACAACTACTCAACTCTGCCATTGTAGCATGAAAGTAGCTACATACAACACATAAATAAATGTATGGCTGCATTCCAATAAACTTTTATCTACAGAAACTGAAATTTGACTTTCACATAATTTTCATACATCATGAAATATTATTTGATTTTTTTTCCCAACCATTTATAACAAAAACATCAAAACCATCCCTAACTCCTGGATTATACAAAAACAAACCGTGGGCTAAAGTGGCTGGCAGACTGTAATTTATTGGCCCCAATCTATGGTTACTGATCTAGCTGTGTGACTGGGAAAGTTACTTAACCTCCCTGTGACTGAAATTCCTCATATGTAAAATGGGGATTAAAATAGCCTACTACTTTACCCACTTTATTGGATTGTTATGAGGATTCAACGAGTAAATTTGTGTAAAACAGTTAGAATGGTGCCAGTCACACAGTAAACAATAAGTATTGGCTGCTACCACCACTACCACCACCACCTATTCACAACTTGTCTAGTTTTCCCTGTAGAAAAAGGTAATCTGCAGAAGTCTGACTGGGGACAGTAAATATAGCCAAGGCCAAGGGATATAGCACTTGTAGATCAAATTAGTGACTTGGGCTCATTAGTGCCGTTTTCTTTATTCCCAAGTTATTTTAAGTTTCAGAGGTCACGCCCAATGCATTGGTCGGTCTGAGCAGTGTACAGTCCTGGGACAATATGCATTTACATGCTATGATATTATGATTAATTTTTCAAAAAAGCATAACCATTGTTAGAACTGGATGGGACCTTAAAAACCATCTCTATTATGAAAATTTCAATGCACAGATCAATAAAGTGTTACATTTTTATAAAATGTACAAATGTGTTACTCTAACCAAAGGGTTTCTTTGAAAGAAGAACATAGGGAAAAACGTGTGTGTGTGTAACAGCCGTTAGGACAGACATTGTATCAAAGATTTCAAGAGCTCTTTAAGAGACACTTAAAAAATTCCATTTCAAAGAGGAAATATTAACCAGCAAAATCAGAGAAAGGTAACAATAAGTACTCCCACCTGATGAATGGTGTCATTCTAACCCACCCTTTCTCTGTTACCAACCATGGCTTACAGAAACCTAATTGCTCTTCACTTCCAACCTGTCCTCACTTTGCTCTTCCACTAACACAACTGCCTCCCAATTCCCAGCACTTCTTGCTAATAACCCATTTAATAATCACAATCCTACAAGGAAGTCAGCTCTACAACATGTTTTCCAGGAAAAAAAGTACTTAACACTGGCTCTTATCATCCTCAAGGTTTCTGTTCTCATAAAGCTTACATTCTTTTGGAGAAAAGAAAATAAACAAGTACACAGCAAAAGACTACTTCAATGACTGATTAGCTCTTAAAAGAGAAAAATAATCACCAACAAGCAGAAAGGCCTTGAAAAGTACCTTAATTTTTCTGAGACTTACTTTTCTAGTTTATATAAAGGTGCTATGGGATAATGACAACTACCTCGCAAAGAAACTGCTGCAAGGCTTAAAGTAAGTGACACTCAATGTTGGTTGAAATAGATGCTTAGGGAAAGTTTAGGGAAATTGGATTGCTATCAGATGTGAAGACTCCCCTAAATCATAATTTCACCCTCTCCAGTTCTCTTAATGTATTTTAGTGTGAATTTCTAATTCAATTTGTGTTGCAAATCAAACGATAAAATGGCTTGCAAGTCCTTCTCTCTTATTAAGAATGCGAAGGAGTAGGAGCTTGTCTTAATCATATTTACATCTTCAAGAGAAGGTTAATAAATATCTACTGAATAAATCCATTGCTATAATACTGAGATGTTCCCTAGTAGCTTTCCCTTCGCCAGGTTGTCTCTGAAACTCACCGCAGGTAGACTGCAAGGGCTAAGTAAATCAGCACGTGGATGTGATGGAAATGGCGAAATAAAACAGGGAAGAGCTAAGGAAGAGAAGGGCAAAAAGGGAAGCCCTTCGTAGGTGGCAAGATAGAGGGGGAATCCCCAGGACAGAGCTGGGGGGTCGGGAGGGTGATTCCCGGGAAGCGGGCAAAGGAAGAAGTCACTCACGTCATAGGTATGGAAACTCTTGCCTACGCAGGTCGTCACGTAGAACCGGCGCTTGAGCGCGCTGTACCGCACCACGTGTGGAATGTCGTTGCTGAAAAGCCCCAAGGCCCGGAACCCCGCAAACAGCGCGCTGGACGTGCGGCTTTCGGAGCTGGGTTCCATCTCCTCCGGGGTCGTGGTTCTTCTCCACTTGGGTCCTAAAGGAAACCGCGCACCCAACCCTTTCCGCGCGTCTCGTGGAACAATCTTTGCCGGAGCTGGAGACTCAAAAGCGCTTCCGGCGCCCCCTGCCAATCGCATCTACGGAGACTGACCTCAGTGCAATAGATAAAGTGCTCCCTCCGGAGCTCGCAGAAGAGTCGCAACTTCGGTTCCGTAGGCCACGGTCTTCATCTCGTTGCCTTGCGGTGCTTTCCAGCTCTTGATGCTGGAGGAAACTAGTGACTCTTAGGCAGGACTATACGGGAGCAACCAGGAAGAGCCACATTCAGGAAAGTGGAGGGGAGACCAACGTCTTAACATAGATGGAAATGGGTTAAACGTGGGATTATTTAAAAGTATATAAAAACATGAGACTGTGGAGAAAATTTGAACACTGGATTGATTACCTTGATGATATTAAGGAATTATGGTTAATTTTTTATATGTGATAGTAGTATTGTGATTATGTTTTTTTAAAGATTCTTAGCTTTTGGAGAAACATACTGACAAATTTACAGATGAAATGATGTGTTGTCTGGGAATTCGCTTCAAGATAATTGGGGATGGAGGATGGGGTTTACATGAAACGAGATTGATAATAGTTGAAGCTGAGGAATGGATATGTTAGAATTCATAATACTATACTCATAATACTATATTTATGCTTTGGCAGAAGATTGAAATTTTTTATAATACAAAAGATTTTTGTTTTTTACTGAGTTTGTTCATACTAAAATGGACTGGAATATTAACAGACTAGTAATTTTTTACCTCTAAGTTATAGAAATATAAACTAATGATTTTAACTATTAGATATATTTTTTAGAGCTTTCTAAATTGTATATAATGCAGATGTTGCTTTTGTAATTAGAAATAAATACTTTTGGACATATTGGAAGTTTGGGAGAAAAATTAAAAAAGTTTCCCAACCAGGAATTTACAGTGTACAAAGCCAATGACATCCATTATCTTAATATAGTCCTGAAAATAAGGTTGTGAGGTATTTAGAGTAAAAACTATATTGCTGTTTTATAATGAAGAAACTGATTCATTGGGGCTAAGTGATTACCCAAAAGTTCCAAACTTATTTAGTGCCAAAATGCAGAACACCACAAAATTTAGAAAAGGAGAAGAAGGGGAGGTCACTGAAAGACAACTGGAAGATGGGAAAAATATGCATTCAGCAATTATGTTTTTAAGACCAGACATTGGGCCACATGATGGGTGTGGTTTCACATTAGATGAGGAACCTGAGGTTTCCAGAGGTTATCTTACTGTCACTTAAATAACAGTAGTGTAGCAGTTTAAATTTAGGCCTGACATTAGATCTATGTTCTTTGACCTGCAGCTGGACAGAATGATAAAAGTTTAAAAATTAGAACAGTCATGGAAAATCTAGTAGTATGGTAGCAATAGATACGCATGTTATTGTTGTGTTGTGATCTTTGGAAGAGAGAATGTTTGGGCTGATTTTGAGTTTTCCATTTTCACCGGTGGCCAGAATTCATTTCTCCCCGCCATTTGCTTACCTGAGTTACTGACTATTCAGCTGCCAAGGAAGTGTGTAAATACATGATAGGAGGAAGGGAACTAGCTATTACCCTTTTAATTAGAGATGCCCCCAAGGACATTAGTATCAAGTTAGAATTTTATAAGGGGAGGACTAGGGTCTAGGATGCTGTGGTAGATATAGTACATTTTAGCGACAAATGATCATTTTCAATTCAGTTCAGTAAATTGGGGCTTCAAAATATTCAGGTAAATAAAAGAGATAGTTATATCATGCTGTCATTTTGAACTTTTTTTTTAAAAAAAGGATTAAGTATGACTGTTTCCGAGTACTTTATGTAATATAATTTCTTTTTTGTTACTGACTTTGTGTACTGTGATAGCCAGCCTTCAAGATGGCCTTTAGTAATTCTTGCCTCCTGGTATTCAGGTCTTTGTGTGGTCTCCTCTCATACTGAGTAGAGTTGACCTACGTAAGCAGGCTAGGTTAGAAAAGACACTGAAGATTCTGACTTGCTCCCTGTTGGGTCACTTGCTCTGAGGAAAGTCAATCGGCATGTTGTGAGGATACTCAAGTGGTCTCATGGAGTGGTTCACATGGCAAGGAACTCAAGGTCTCTGCAGTTGGGATTCTTTTTCTCACCAAACACTTAGTTGAGAATGGGACATTATTTTATTTTGCAGATGTGATGTTAAGTTCTGACTCATAGTACCAGCAAACATCATTACCTATTATTGCAAAAATATACATATCTCCCAAATTTTACTTGCAATGTTAGCTTTCATTCACTGGCAATTAATTAGTTATTAAGTCAATTTAAACTGTAGGCTTAGAGAAACTACAGGGAAAATATTAAGCATTGTTAGCTGTGTATTTTAATCTAAATAAAAATGTATCTCTATTGAAATAGAATATTACATTTTTAAGGTTCTTCTACAATGACCACCTAAACAACCTTCTATTTGTTTTTCTTTCTGCCAGTTTTGAAAGAAAGACATATTGAATAACAATATAATGGCTAAAATTGGGGGTAAGGTATAGTCCCAAACGTGGTGGTAATTATAATTATCACTTAAAGTAATTAAATTAGAATTTGCAGTATCATAATTTTTCAATTCTAAATTGCTCATTTTTCTGTGTTTTAATTTATTGGAGCTTGTGATATATCATGAAATTGATATAATTAATGTAGATTTACATTATCGTGTTTATGGTGACAGTCTTTTCATTATAAACTTACTTGTAAAGCTATAAATGGTTATTGCACCTTGCAAAGAATTTAGGAAAATTGATTGTGTCAAATGATAATTGTCCAATCAAATTTGGCACCTGCTATTTTCAATACTTAGAATGGCACACCCATTCTAACCTTTGACTTAATAAGTAGTTTCAGCACAATGCTTTGGTTCTCAGTTCAAAGATATTTTAGGAGAGTTTCTCAGCAAAATATAAAGAATGAGATATATTATTATTATAGTTACCTTCTTCTTTGGAACAGGATTAAGCATGAATAAACATATAGAAAGATATTAACAGACAGAAGATGGTTTTATGACAGTTATCGTGACTGTTTCAAACTCTGCAGTTAAAAACAATAAGAACAATAATGATAGACTTAATTTGGATCAAGAGCCAAATTCCAGCTGTTAGGCAACTGCCAGCCTCAGAACAAAGTAAATAAATTGATAGTGGACTGTGTAGCAGACTGTACTTTTGCGGTGTGCCACACCAGCACACCAGCATGGCCCAAGTGTGTGCCAGAGGTGAGGATATATATGGTGGTGATTATGAGGTCAGCCAGAGAGAACTTAAATGACTGATTGCCTCATCCCCTGCCAAATGGGAGATCCTTAGAAACACAGATGTGGTTATAAGAAGATAGGCATCTGAATCAAATGAAAAAGGCAGTGTAGTGTAATAGAAAGAAAATTGTACCAAACTAGATGTTGTCCTTTATCTACCATTTGACCTAGGACGTATCACTTAATTTGTCTAGGCTGGAATTTTCTCTGTAACTGCTGATTATGGCTTGCCTTCCTACAGAAGACAACTGATATCCTTGGAGCAGGATTTTATCATTATGATAAAAAAAACAACCAAAAATAACCCTGAATGGACTAGCTCAGTAATGCAGTGGAAAGGCCAGCAGTGTTCTTGACTGCTTTGGACAACTGTTTTTGTCACTACAATGGGACATTTCAAAAGTGACAGAGGGGAACACACATAGACTCCCTGGCGAGTAGAATTGATTACTTGGGGGAGGGAAGAGGTTACTTGGACAACTTGGATGGGTGCAGATGCCTCCTGGGAAAAAAAGATAAATATTAAATGTTATTTGGACCCTTGGATTATGTAAGTACTTCTTGAGATGTGCTGTAAAAAGCAGACAGTTAGGAGCTCAAAAGGAGCTCATACTAGTAGAAAGGATAATCTGGACAGTCGATTAGAGCTAAGTGCTTTGGAATGCTGAAGAAGACTGATTCTGGTACAGTGGTGTTGGAAGCTCCACCCCTTGGGCAGCTGCCAGCTGCCCTACCACGATGAAGGTTTGGGAACAATCTCTGAGTGTGTGAACATGAACTAAAACAGTGGTGAGCTCAGTCCTTCAGTGGACTAAAGTTCAACGTACAGAATAAGCTCTTAGTGTTTTATTTGCATATATGCCTTGCGTTTATGAAAACTTTTTTGGCATCCTAATGATTTATTTTATAATGCTTGGCACAAAAAAGAGTCTTGAATACTTGGGATGGTCAGATAATTAAGGAGCAGATGCTAATAGAGTGATAGCTTATTTGGTGTTTGACATAATGTGTTTGTACTTTCATTTTCACCCCAGATTTCTAATAGCAGTGCACGTTTCTAATCCTGTTTGGGGTATGACTTGAAAATAAACAAGATTCTAATAATTTGTAAATATTTATTCAAAAAGAAAAAAAAATCTCATTGTACTATTAAACTAAGTTATTAGGTTTATTTTATTTTAATATTTTAGTGAGTAAGCCCCATGAAAATAGAGATTATTTTCTGTTTTGTTCATTAATACATAACAAGTACCCAGAACAGTACCTAGAGCAAAAGAAGTGCTCAGTAGATATTTGTTTAACAAAAAAGCAACATTTAAGTAATAAAACACTACAAATGTGGAATGCTCTCTTTTTTATATCAGTCGTGTTCCCTCCCAGAGTAATCAGTTGTTTATTATAGCATTCTCAATATTTATGCTCCCTCCTATAAGTAGATTTATATCTCTGTCCTTTGCCCAAGACTTGTAGTAAGTCCTTCATGGTGGGGTGGGAGTAGAAAGCATTTGACTTGCTTTGGTCAGTGCCTGTGAGCAAACATTATGTTCACCATGTCCCAGGAAAAGCTTGAACAGTTATTGCATGTTTCTGCCAACTCTCTTGTTCTTTTCTTCTGCCACAAGAGAAAGGCATATATCAGATAGGGGCCACTTTTTCAACCTGGGTCCTGGAATGAGAAGATCTGTGGACAAGCCCTGGAGCTGACTTACAGGTGCTGATTTGTAATGTGAGTGAGAATTAACTGCTGTTGTTGCAAGCCAATGGGACGTGCTACTTGTTTGTCATCTCCTCGTAATCTAGCAAAAGCCTATGTGAATTCTGGAGAAAGATGTGAAAGTTAGTGTATAAAAATGCATTTTAAAAACCTAGTTTTTTTAATGGAAGTATTAAAGCTGCATTACAGAAAGTACTGGACCACAAGGTTCACAAATGATAAATGTCCTCTGGTATGATTTTAAGATTTCCAAATTATTCACGTGCTTAGCTGTGTGCCCAGGAATGATACAGAATAAAGGCTCAGCGGATGTTTGATGCTTGAATAAATGCAAGTTTAATTTTTATTTTGCATTTTTTGAGGGGAGGAGGAGGAAAGACTGTGGGAAAAGAAGCCTGTGGGGAATAGTGACAGGGAAACAACACTGATTAATTTCGGCATATGATAATTTTCCTTTTGCATACCTACAGAAGTAACCAGGGGAGAAAGCAGGTGGCAGACATCAGACAGTTTATCTGATAGTTGCTGCTGCCAATTCAGTTTCTGATTCATTATGGCCTTTAAGGAAGAGTTTACTCTTGGAAAACAGATATTTGACTTTTAATTTCATTTTAATTAATTCATTCATTTGCTCAGCATATTTATTAAGAAGCCGCTATGTGTTAGACATTGTACCAGGATAAGAAATTGGCTGCACTCATAAGATATCACCAACTTGTCTCTAAATTCCACACGCCTTTGATCTATTTAGTCAAAATTTTTCCACAAATTCTTAAATCCAAGATGTCTGCTTCGAACACAATCTAAATTCATCCTTAATACAATTTGAAAACCTCTGCCACCCCCTTCCCCATAGAAGAACAGCTAACAGAAGGGAGAGAAGATGGGGAGGGTTCAGGGGCATGAAAATAGTACATTCATGAAGACGGTCTTGAAAAGTAGCATCTCCAGCTATAATTGCCAAGGCCACAATCTATTGACATTGGAGTTATTTATAGGAGGTGTCTTAGTCTGTTTGTGCTGCTATAACAAAATACCTGAGACTGGGAAATTTATAAACAACAGAAATTTATTTCTCATGGTTCTGAAGGCTGGGAAGTCCAAGATCAAGGTGCCAGCAGGCTTGGTGTCTGGTGAAGACCTGTTCCTCATATATGGCACTAAGTATCCTTATGTGGCAGAGAGGGGAAGAGCAAAAGGGCTCAGGCTAGTTCCCTCCAGCCCTTTTAGGGCACTAATCCATTCATGAGGGTGGAGTCCTCTGGACTTAATCACTTCCCCAAATACCATCACAATGGAGATTTAAGTTTTAACATGAATTTTGGAGGGGACAAACATCCAAGCCATATAGGAAACAATGTGAAATATGCCAAAGGATGGCATCCTCTACATGCTTACAGACACTGTACCTCTGCCATCCCAGGTCAGAGTTTCAGGCTTATTCCCCATGATATTAGGGCCTGCCTTCATCTTGCTCATCCCCATCCCCACTTCAAAGTATTCCTTAAATTGAACTTAATTTATCTTTTCTTGGCATTCACATAAATTGCCGAAGTCAATAATAGAAACAATAACCACACACACAGGAAAAACAAAAACAAAACCAAACAAAATCATTACTTAACTAGCTCACAGAATGGGAAATCAAGAGGTAGGGTGAAGTTCAAGGTTGATTGATCCACTTGTTTGATTATATAATTAAAACCACAGGTTCTTTGCATCTTATTTCTCTGCCATTCATAGCTTCACCTCAATGCTGGTCATTGGATAATTGACAATTGTAACTGTCACTGCATGCTTCTTTGTTCACAGGCTATAACAGGGCAAATCTATCATCCTATTGCCTTTTTTAAAAGTGAAGAAACATTTTTTTGGAGTTTACAAAAAAGAAACTTACTGTTCATCACCATATGTGGCCATATATTTATCCTGAACAATGCAGGCATCAAAGGAATTCCAAAAGATATTCTCAAAGTTACAGCTAGAACAAAAACATTTGAAAAAGTTAATACATTTGAATAATGAAAAGGAGGGAACATTAAAAAACCTAGATTAGTTTAATGGTATTCTCTGGTATAATTCTCAGAGAGTTGGTTTGTAAGATTAAGAAAGGAATGCAATAGAGATATTAAAAAATTCCGCTTATATTTTTGGATAAACTTATTCAATTTGTAGGTTTAGGGGATGATATAGGTTTAATATTTTTGACTTCTGTAAAGCATTGGATAAATTTTCCCCCTGACCTTTATTTTGATATGGATAGAATGAGGAAATGGCGATTAGATTCTATAAAGTTAAAGGAATCTCTCTCTTTTTTTTTTTTTAACAAAGATCATGGACAAATGACTTTTTTAGCCTATAGAGTTGCCTCCTTTGAAGGTGAACAGAGCTTGGTCCTTCCTTGATCAACATTTTTCCAATAACTTGAATTAAGCCATAGGAAGTCTATGAGGGAAAATTACATAATAAATAACAGAATCAAGATTCAAAGTTTCAAGATCTCAATAGGCTAGAATGATAGGACAAAAATCAATAAGAAATGCTTAACAGGAATAAATGGAAAGACCTGTTTTTAGGTTAAAATTATACAAATAATGTAGAACTATGAAGACAGAATGCATAATAATATGATGATGCACTAAAAGCAAACATACTTCAATTTGGATTTTCCCCTCCAAACTTTTCCGTCAACCCCCCACACAATAAAATAATGTCCTGTGTACAAGAGACATCTAAAAAAAGGGATTCAGAATGAGTAAAATAGTGGGCATATTTATAACTTTGCAAGTAAAATATGGACAGTTTATAATGGAAATGGGTACAATTTTCGATAAAGAGCTTTCATGGGCCAGGTGTGGTGGCTCATGCCTGGAATCCTAGCACTCTGGGAGACCGGGATGGGAGGACCACTTGAGATCAGGAGTTGAAGACCAGCCTGAGCAAAAGTGAGACCCCCGCTTCTCTACTAAAAATAAAAAAAATTAGCTGGGTATGGTGGCATGTGCCTGTAGTACTAACTACTCAGGAGGCTGAGGCAGAAGGTTGCTGCGAGCTAGGCTGATGCCACAGCACTCTAACCCAGGCAACAGAGCCAGACTCTGTCTAAAAAAAAAAAAAAAAAAAAAAAAAAAAATTCTCATAGTTTTTTTAGGCATTAGATTAAAGTAGATTAAAAAATCAATAAGAAAGCAAAACTAAAACTTTAGGAATGCAGGGAAATTAATGGCAGTAGGCTTTCACCTAGCTCTCTCCACCTCTGACCCTCTGCCTGAAGGAGACAAGTTAGGATATAGATTATGTGAACAGCATAATTAACAAGGTAATACCAATAGGTATATATCCAACTTATATGCTTAAATCAAAATTTGCAACTTTCTTTTCATTGACCATGAAGTATTGATAAAATTGACCACATACCAGTTCACCAAGAAAACCTCAATACCTTTCAAAAATTAGAAATATATAATACATGTTTTTACAATATTTGGGAAAATTCTTACTAGATTAATATGATGCATCTTCTTGCACATTACTTTTACTTGATAGTACAAGTAATCTAAATGATTATTTTTATATTAAAATATGTATGGGATATATAGAATAAAACATAAAAGTTATACAAATTTTTAAAGATAAAGAAAATTTTAATGTGATGACATTGAGCTGTCTCCTTTCTACCTAATCCTTTATTTCTCTCTGCTCTTAGGGGTATTGGGCCCAAAACTTTGAGAAAATTTGAGAGTATTTCTTTTCACAGTTGAGTGAAATTTAGTCAGTGTATCTCTACTAAGGTGGAGTTAATAGACCTAAAGTGTTTTCCCCTTCTCCAACTTTCACACAGGCAATTAATGAATACTGGCCTATTCTAGACCCAGAGGAATTTCTCTTATAACGGCATTGAAAGCCCTGGGTCAGGTTTTTAGAGGAAGATTTTTAGAAAGCAGGTATGTCCTAATTTTCCTCAGGGCAAAAGAAACTGCCCAGTCAGCTACACTCTGAGCTTCTCTGGGTAAAGACTGTGTTTTATATGCTTTTGTATCCCTAGTGCTTGGCTGAAGGCTTGGCCCATAGTAGGTGCTCTTTAAATGCTTATTGGATACATAGCATAAACTTCCTCTTACCTGTTGGCAAGTAACATGGATTTAAGTATATTGCACTTTTCCTGTTCTACCGTGGCTCAGCCACAATCAACCTTTAGGGCACTGGTTGGGGGAACATTTTCACTCCTAAGGAAAAACATCAGTGTATTCTCATGTGCTCTATTTTGGCCTGCACTGTACAGCTAGGGTTGCCTTTCTCACTGGTGTCCGGAGGATTCTGAGTGGAAGGTAAGTGGGAGGGTGCCTGTGGCCCTCTCTAGCTTGCAGCAGGAATTCAAGAATGGATTTGACATCCCCTGTTCACTTTTGCCTCCTTTGTTTCTTCTAGGTGTGATAAAAGTTCAACAGGGAAAAGAGGGAAGGACTAGTGATATCATTTAAGAAAAGGATGATTGGAATGCATCCCAAAGCTACCTATCTCCAAACATTCTGTCCTGCAGGCAAGGCCAACAAGTAAAATGCAAGGAGGAAGTGGTCAACAGCCTCCAAGGATGAGCAGAGGGAAAAACCTGAAGAAAAGTTGTGTCCCTTAGAAAATTATGTGTGAATATTGTCAACTAAGTTTAAAACACCATTCAAAAGAAACTATTAATAATTTGAGAATTATTTTATTAAGAAATACAGTGTCAATTACAAAGGACATGTACATTTTCAAAAGTGCCCACAAAATAAATTAAAAATACATTCTGTAAATGTAAAAAAATATATATTGTAGATATAACAAAGGTACTTCTTCAGGATCTACTTGCATGTATCACTTGTCTTAAAATACTTGCCTTAAAATACATTCACAATGTCTTGCTTGAAAATTATTTCAAATTGCTTCATTATATTTATAACATTTATGTACACTCTTTTGCTTTTATTTTCTTCTTTTGTAACTTTTTAGTACGACAACACAAGTGTCATTACATGTAGAAGAAATGCCTACCTTTTAAACAGAGTTTTAGATGCTATCATCGGGTTCAACATTTTTCCTTCTTCAAGGGAGAAAGTTCTCCTTCTACTACACTTTTAGATTTTTCCCTGGAGTAAGGTTTATACAATTCCAGCTGAGAATTACCACCATTAGTCATTCATCAATGTTATAGAAGTTTCCCCAGTATTGAAGGGGTAGTACTTCTCCTGCATTATAAACTTACATTAAAAAATAAAAGTTTACGAAAATAAGTTAAGAAACCCTTATGTAGTTAAAAAACAAACATTGGTGGTGTTTTAAATGTCACAGTTAGAGTTAATGTTCCATCTACTTAACAAAGATGACTGACTTTCATGCTGAGAGATATGGCTGTAATAAAGACTGTTTATTTTGTTTCCGAAAAGATCGACAAAAACGACCCCACAATCCTAGTAATTGTGAGACTTGTTCCAGGCATTTATTTGTTGTGACTTCTCTTTTCTTTCTTTTCTCCACTGCCTGGGCATTATTTATCTGCAGAATAGGAGAATTAATAGTCAAAATTAATTTTCACACTCTTTAACAACAGTTGAGTGCAGGTTATGTTGCCTGTTCTATGCAAATCCATCTCTCAGTGTGTCCCCAAAGCACCTGCTTACCATATGCTACCATGTGCTTTTTACAGAGGAATGCTCTGCTTCTCTCTATCCACCTACTCTTGCCCCAAGGCCAAACACCACCTCCTTCACAAAGCCTCTGCTAATTGCTCAGACCTTTTCTTTCAGTAAGTCTTCAGAGTGTGTGTCATTTAACTTTGGCTCTCACATGTTGTTCTTAATACTGCATCATGGGTATTCCCCACAGTGCTGAGCACAGTGTCTTATATATAGGAAACACTGGATGTTTATTGAATGATGAAATAAATGAATAAATTGCTGATTTCATGATCTCTTTGACAAGATCATAAGTTCCTCATGGGCAGGACCTAACTTGCACCTCTTTATAGACATAGTTCAGTAAACCTAGTCTATTATTTGGACCCAAAGTGCTCCTGTCCCTGTGCTCACCATCTAGATGTTCACCATCTAGACATTTCACAGACACCCGAGGGTATATTCTAAAGAGGATTCTGGTGTATTCTTTTACCTGAATTACCTTTGAGTAGTGACAGACTGGGGGTCCTAGACACACAGTATTCAGATTGACAAAGTCACTACGTTACTAAGCAAAAATTTTACATTCTAAAATCTGTTAAATCATAATTATTATAGGGCTTAGACTCCTCTTTAGGGCTTGAGAGAGGACTGAAATAAATTTCTCCAGATTCCCCTTTTTCTGACATGCTGTCCAAGAACTAGATTTAGCCTATTCTCTGTGCTTTTCTCATATGAATGACTTTTATCCTGATCATCTGTAGATTTGGCAGGGTCTCCTTGATAAGAAGGCATAGAGCCAAACAGGTTTCTCATCGGCTACCTGGTATTGAGTTTCTAACTCAAGCTCAACCCAGATCAGCCTTATGGCTTCAGTTTCTGACCCCTAAAAGGTGACAGTCTTGGCCACCTAGACACTCAGATTGCAGAGTAATAAAGTCCACCTGGTTAATAAACAGCAATTATACATATCTGCACTTGTTTCTCTTTATCTTTCTTAAACTTGTCATCATGAAGATAAATTCTCTGCTTCACTTGCCAATAAAACAAATATTTATGAAGCACTGGTTGTATGCCAGCTACTGTTACAACTGCTTCTACATGTATTGACTCATTTAATTCTCATAAACATCCTACATAAGACTTACTAATATGATACCCATTTTGCCCATGAAGCCAAGACACACCAAAGTATGTCATTTATCCAAATCTTTGCAGTTAGAAGTTATAGGCTAGGATACAAAGTCAGGCAGGCTGTCTCCAGAGTTTCTACTAACTCTCCACTATACTACCTATTTCCATATTTAAAGTTACACATTCATTCAAATGCATATAATTTCATGTGCAAAAATCTATTATATGAAGAGAGAGCAATAGCTCCCGTACAGGCAATTAAGCAAACATAAGGTAGAGACTTTACACATAATATAACATTTTAGGAAGCATACAGTCATTAAGTGATAAGCCCAAGCAGTGTCGTTCAGACTTTGGAATGGACAAGAACCTCTTAAGGAGCCTCATACTCTGAGATTTTGCTTTTGAAAGTCTGGGTTGGAACTCTGCGAACTGGCATTTTTGAGCGGTCATCTTCCCATACTCTAGCAGTCAGGACATTCTGATGATGTACAATGCTCAGTGATCATACCCTGAAACACTGACCTAAGGTTTAGAACCAGAATTCAGCCAAAACAGAATCAGACCCCTAGAAAAAGGCGAGTTTGAGTCCAGGTGTCAACGCGGAACTAACTGACAACCTACAGTTTTTATCTGGCTCATTTGCTCTTCAAAAGATAAAACCTGAATAAAAATCAGAGAAAGCCTTCTGCACCAAAGCCCCCGTTTAATTGAAGATTAGCTTCAAGGTGTCACAAAGCGAGCAGCCAAGGCGTCGGGCTTACCTGAATTCTCGAATAGCCTGGGCACTGGAGAGCGAAGGTAGCGTTAGTTCTCAGCGCAAACTCTTCCTTGGCGAGGGACGTGCAGCCGTGGGTGGGACTGAAGGTTATGCGCTGGATTTTAGTGAGGCAATCTGGCTGCTCACAGGAGCAAAGTTTACGAGAAAAGGAGAAAACGCCAGAAAGAAAAAGAAAGGAGAGAGCGTTGTTATGACTGAGTGAAGAGCGCAGCGAGGGAGGTGGGGCAGGAGCGGGAGGCACGACGAAGACGTCCGCAGCAAGAGCGAGGAGGTCGCGGCCGAGGTGAGGGCGGAGCAGGAGGGCGACGCGAGAGTAGCCGGGGGCGCTGGCCGCGGAGGGTCGTCACCGCGCTCGCTCCGCCCCAGCTCCCCGCCCCGAGGCTGCTAAAAGCCGGCGCCAGGCGCTGAGGCTCCGGGCAGGTGGTGCCCCTGACGTCCTTCCCTGGTCCCAGTTCCCGATTTGCCTTTCCTTCGGGGGGAGAGGAGGAAGCCTCTCCCGGAATCCCGTTCTATCCGGACAGAGACTTCCTCCCCCTAAGTTGGAACAAAAGTGGCGTCCCAAGCCGGGAGCAGCCCCGCGCGCTGGTAGCCCAGATGTCCTCCTGCCCCGCCGGCGTCGCTCCAGAGCCTAGCCCTTTGCCCGGGGTCCTACACACCGCGGCATACCCTCTCCCCTGCTTTCTGGAGGAAGTCAGCAGCGCTGACCACTCTACTTACCTGGTTGTTACAGGAGATGGTGCTGTTGAACTGGGTGCTTTTGGACTAAAAGAAAGAAAGAGGGGGGAAAAAACACAGCAAGAAGGATAAAAACTCTTAAGTCCACGTGTAAGATCACTCCCCTGCCCTGGCTCCCAGGCTTTAAAGGTGCTCAGTTAGCAGTTTCTGGTTAGGTACCTGTTTCCTATGTCATTGACAAGGCAGTGAAATAGTTAGTTTTTATATGGTGCTGGCTAGTGTTTGAAACTGGACGTCAAAAGACCTCAGAGAGAGCCCTCCCTCCTTCCCTCCCTCGAACAGGGACACCTGCACACAGCACTAGGCATGTGAGCAATAATGCCATTCTTTGGGTGCCGACATGTGCCCTGTAGCCATTCATGCATGCAAACTCTATCTAGAAATTAGAATAATCAGGAAAATGATTTCTACTGTATACTAAGAAGTCCAAAGTACACCATATCCTGTAATAGCAACCTGAAACATCTAGAACACTAGGAAGACCTGAAGCACAGCTTCATTCCTTAGCTGTGCTCACCCCATATGGCTTAGCTCACAAGAATTCCTCTTTCTTATTCTTTCTTCCTAAAGCCCTCGTCCCCACTGTCCTTTTACTGCATAGTCAGAGCAGCAGTTTAGCGGAAGGTAGACTCCCTTGTTGCATGATGTGCTACCTATTGATACCCGCTCCTCATCAGCATCTGCACACTTACAATGTGCCAATTTCTAGATAGTCATTTTAGATGCCAATATATTTGAATATCATGTGTAAATATTTCTGACAAAATGCTGGACCATGATTTTTTTCCAAATTATTTTTCTTTTCTAGAAAGTTAAATTGTAGTTTAAGTGCATGTATGCCTACCCTTCTGATGAGAATACATTTGTTTAAAAAAATGTTTCTTCACTTACCCCATTCATGTATTCCTTCAGGTCATCATAAATAGTTTTCTGATATTTCTGTTTAATCTTCTCAAAGTCACAGTTAGTGAAGTCGTAGGTTAGCACCAGCCCTACCAGTTGCAAGATGAAGATCTTCCTGAAAAAAGCTGACAGAACAAATAGTAAGGCATCAGGGAATATATTTGGAAAGCCAATTCCACCCCAGTTTCACACTAAACTTGTCCCACCAAGACTGCACTGTGTCTAGATCGGCAAGGCCTGCCTTACGGGCCAGCGCTCAGGCACCCGTCTTTGCCTCTCATTCCCGGTACACAGGAGGCCCATATTCACCCATGCTGTTGCCTTAAGTGGGAGTCTCCCTGATGCTCCAGAGCTTTCTGGCTCCACATATATAACACCTAAACGCCTACGGGCTCTTTTCTCCTAGGCCAATGATTTTCTTCCATGTCATTCTCTTCCTTTATAGAATTCTGAATTGATGATGTGAAAGAAAAAAATTAGGACTAGCCAAATCTATGGAATTTTAACATTAGTAAAATTATCAGGAATTTCTCTGACCTTCCTTCTTTTTTCTTTGCCCTAAACCCTTAATATGTGTTTTAAGAAATGGATACCAGCTTCTTTTCTGCTACAGGGTGATTTCCACGACCAACATTTTCTCCTTAGGAAAAATACCTTAAGAAACCAGCAGCTCTCTAAGGAGTTGGTACCTCTGCCTGTGCATCCTGAACACCTCTGAGCGTTTCCTTTGGCCACTTTGGACTAGCGTTTTACCTCCTTTTTGGCTATTGAGAAATGCATGTGCTTCCTTACAGGATGCTTTGGAGGGTGGGTGAAGCTTCAGGCCTGGATAGTGCTTCCACGTGAGAGCATTAAATGTGCGATCATGCCCAGATCCTTAGGGGAAGGAACGATAAGAGCTTGAAATGAATCGGGAAAGTTCTGATGGGCGTCCTCAAAAACCCTCACCATCAAACTGGTATTAACTGATCAACACATAAATGCACATATAAGAATAA
>NW_012152174.1:48671-67437 GCF_000956105.1 Propithecus coquereli | reverse complement strand
AAAAAAAAAAACAAAAAAACCCTACTTTCCAATGCTCCCATAACAATTTCAGGAAAAGCGCCTACTCTTGGTTAGTGGGGGCGCCTCAGGGGCAGAGATCTCCTCTAGCACGTCCTCATAGGTGTCCAGAACTTTTAAAACCACAAAGGTCAGCGCTCTGTCTCCGTACAGCCCCATTCTTAAGTCCAGCGCAAGACTGAGGACGCGACCGGAGAATCCCCGCCAGACCGCACGGTTTGGTGCGCAGCGGCGAGCGCACGGAGATGCTGTCCAGAGCGCAGCTGTCCCAGAGGCAGCGTACGCTTCGGTGCGCCCTGCCTCCCTTGCGCTTAGCCCGGCGCAGCTCAGCCTGGACAACTTTGGTCATTTGGGTTCTGATCCTGGGCACTGGTTTAGGGACCCGAGAAGTGGCAAGCGGGTGGGCTCGGATTTGCACTCGCAAACCCCTGTTAATCCAGAAAAAGGAGTTTAAGCGCAATTACGTGAGTCAGGGGAGAGAGTTCCCGAGAGCATGTCTAGCAGCCTTCCCAGCTCTAGCAGTGCCAACAGAGGATCGAAGAGAGGGAAGGCCGACATCGACCCGGCTGTTGGGATGAACCCCACTCCGCCCGAGCATGATCGACGCCCCTCCAGGCCCTCTTGACGCCCAACTCCCTCCCCTTGCGTGTCAGAGCCTGCATCGCCCTGGTCCTTGGGGAAGTTCCTAGGAATCACCGCGGAGAGCGGACGAGGTTGGGCTCCCCACGTGAGTCCCAGCAAATGTCACAGGTCACGTCGTGCCAGGGAAGGAGAACAGGGAATGGCTAGGATTGCGGGAAAAACAGTGTCAGGGGCAAACTCCAGCAGGAGGTAATTTTTTTTTTTTTTTGTAGAAGGCATTCAACAGCTGTGCCAGTACAGCTGGACCCAGTTCGCTGATGTCAGGTCTGAGGATAAAAGTTGTGGTGATAACAGGAGTGTTAGAAAGCCTCCGATTCACTGCTGACTTCGAGATGGGCTTTTTTGGAACCCTCCAAGTCTTGGACTAAAGTCATTTCATCATTCTTTGAAAAAGAAGTCCCCCCCCACTTTCCCTATCACCAACTTCTCAGGGTGTTATGGGATGGTGCCAAAGCCTGATTCATACGTTGTGACATCAGAGATGATTCTGGTTAGCAGCTGGACATTGGATAGGCAGACAGGAGCTAGAGATCCAGATTTTTTCACTGGCTTGGGAGATACGGAGGGACAAAGGCAAGGGCATGGAGCTGCATCTGTCTCCCTCATCTCACATGCTTTCTCTTGTCGTGGCTTGCTGTAGGGCCAGGAAGTGTGAGTCCCCACTAGTAACTTCAGCTACGTCTCTTAATTACTGATGGGCAGAGGGATGGGAGAAGGCAGCCACCGCCATTCCACCTGCGTTCTTCTGGAGATGTAACCAAAGCTGCCTCCATTTCTTTGTGTCTTCCTTTAAAACATTGTGTCTATAATCGGTGGCTGTCATGGTAGAGATGAGACAGGCAGGGCGACTGCTCCTCAGGCATCCTGGAAGGCACCTCGTTGTCTGTTAAACACATTGGTGAACATTTGTCCCTATGGCCCCCAGTTTCTTTATCTGTAAATATGTGACCTCTTAGATCACATTGATTATATTACCTTTCTGCTCACAAACTTTTGGTAGACTTGAAGTTGTTTTGAGATTTACAGTTATCCCTCCTTCACTGGCTCCAAGCTGTCTTTCCAGCCTTATTTCCTTCATTTTCGTAGGCTTCTGCCAAACAGTATCTGAGGGTAACATGCTCTAATCGTGCTCTGAGATTTCTTTTTCCCAACCTCACACCCTCAGGTGTTGGATTCTCATGTCATTCAATGTTCATCTAATTTGACATCTCCAAAATTGGACTCCTACCTGGATATGACCTCACTATTCTTAAAGCCATATTTATTTTGGGCTTCCTTCTTATGGCTTTCATAGATTACATAATATTTCAATAGTGTTTTTCCACCTTATCTTTTTATTAGATTGTGAGTTCTTTATAAGTAGGTAATGTTTTATAATAATTTGTTTATTATCTATTTTTTCCAAAAGCATTTGGCACTGAAGCATTTATTATAATAAGGTAAAAACCATTTAAGATGAGAATCAAAGAATAAAGGAGGTCAGGATCAGGTGTAGGGAAGCCCATAGAAAAGCATTATTAAGAATTGGAGAATTAAGACAATTGAGTTCAAAATCAAGTTCTGAGCTTCCAAACAACCAGAACACAGCATAGACTATAACAAGTTCTACTGCATTCAAATTCATTAGGGAAGCCACTTTTTCTTAGGCATGTGGTCATCATCATAACCACAATAGGGCTCAGATTGATGGACTACATGTAATAGATACTCAATGAATCCTCAATAGGTTGAAACATATTAACCTTCTATGAAGATCATTGTCAGGAAGCAAATTATTTTATACTGAGAGGGCCTCTCTATAAAGATTTTTTTTTTCTAGCCCTTTGCTGCCATCTTTCTGGAATCCACTTATGGGCAACTATTCAGGCCAGGGCATTTTTGTGAAAATTCCTGGTGTGCTGAAAAGCTTCTTATTTTTCTCTGTTTTCATTTGTTCAAATGCTAAAGGATGAACAATATCTAGGTGTGTTGTTTGGGAAATTCTAGGTTAGGTCGAGAATGGTGTGTCTTCCATATGGTAGGAAATAGAAGTGAGACCATTTATAGCACTCTGATTACTCAGGGATCTTAGGCAATACTCTCACTCATGAGATGGACCAGAAAATGATCCATGAGATAGCTCTCTTTCTCCTACCCTAGCTAAAAACATATGTCCTCATTTCTTTAATATTTTTATTTCTTGTTTTGATAATAGTTTCCATTCTTTCTTTTATTCCCTTATTCTTTCCTTCCCTCTTTTTAAATTTACTTCTTTCCTCCTTTTCTTTGAACTGTCCTGAATATTTAAAGTAGCCTAGACCTCATGCAAAACTCAGTTTGTGGTTGAAAAGTATTAATAGGTCCAAGTTGCCAAGAAAAATGGCTGGTAGTTTTTAAAATTTATTAAATCATAGAATTATTTGGACTTAAAAAACAGAAAGGATGTAAGAGAGGTTATTGATGAGATGGGGAAGATCTCCTTAAAGGGAGTAAGAAAAGCCAATGATGTCAACTTTAGCTTGGTCATATTTTAGAAAGAATAATAATGGACTTTCCCCAGCAGAAGGATGTCCTTTTGGGCCTGAAAGTAAAGTGTATTACTCTGGATCCTTTAGGATGCTAGTCATATAATCACTCTGCTTCTTGGTTTTCATATCCTTATGCAGAAAGGAAGGGTCACACTTTGCAGAGGTGAACACTGTTTCTTTTTTGATATTTTACTCATTGTTCATAGTTAGGTGTAGTATTTACTTACTGTGAAGTGGCCACTGTATAGTTTGTGACGACTGCAGCATTATGTCCATTTTCCCCAATTCTTTTGCTTTATACATTTGTGCTCCAGCAGCTTTACTGTTAATCTAAGCCATCAATTTGGTTCACCAAACTCCATACTTCTTTTAAGTTCTTCTGGTCAATGGACCAGAAAGTGGAGCAAGGGAGTTTCCTTTGACAAATGTGAAAAATATTTCTTTCATTTTATTTTATTTCCAGGCTGGTGATATCTGCATAATTAGCCTATAGCTGAGGAATGTTGCCATATCTTCTTGAATTAGGGAGTAAAGGAGACTAAATATATTCATGTAAACCTAGTGTTTTCATTCATTTCACTATGAGGAAACAGTCTTACTCTCAGCCAGTTGGGAGTAAAAGAAGATCTGTTTTCCTACAACATAACGGGATGTGTTTGTGGAGAAGATTGTTCACGAAGAATGCAGGAGTTGAGGTTTCTTAGAATGCTTCAAAAAAGCTGTAGAAGAGGTCAGAGCTAAAAAATAGTTCCACCTTAGGATACTTTGTGAGAATATTTATTATGCTGGATATCTTCTATTTTCCACTCTAGGTATACTCTCTGACCTTCCCTATCCTGCTCTGTACCTTGGGAAGCTGTCTATAAAGAACTGCTTCAACAAGCTCCCCTGACATCTAGCTTCTGGTTGGTTTCAGCCAACCAGATCTCTTGCCAGAGATCAGAACATAGGAGGACAGTGAAGTTTGGATTTTAATTTATTCACTTTCTTGCTGTTGGCTCACTGAAGATTGGATGCTTTCCTCTATTGAAGGCCACAGATTCTGTTAGTTGACTTTTTCATCTTGCTACCAAGATGCCACGTTTTGGTAACTATTCCAACCTTTTGTCCTTTTAGGACTAGGGGTGATAACAGCTCCTTATTCTTGCTAGCCTGGAGGTACTGCACTATTCCAAAGTTATAGTTTGGCTGGGCCAGACCGAGTTTATACCCACCAACCTGGAATAATTTATTAATAGGGCTTCCTTTTACCCTCAAAAGTGGCAGTTTCAACAATAAATTATATGATTATTATTTATTTCCTTACTTATACTCTCTGTAAATAGTCCCTATTAAATTCCTACAATTACCCAGTTTGAGTGTGCTACTTGTTTCCTGGGGCCCCTGACTGATAGTTACTTATAGTAGTCATGAGAATGTCATCACATGAAGCCATCAGCTAACATTCCTTTCCTAATCTTTTATATCCACATGGTGGCATCATACCAGTTATGTAACTCTAGCACTGTAAACAGTGACACTTAAAGTTTCATTAAATTCTTTTAATTTTTTAGAAAAAGTTTCCTTGATCTTTACTGTGAAAGATGAGTCATAAGAAATTCTGCAATTTCCCTACTGCCCCTCAAATGACATCTCTTCCTAATAATAGCACCTGGCAGGATTTGCAAAAAAGCTATGCACCTATTGAACTCTATTGTGTAATTTGCTTCATAGTTTAGCCCTTATTGTTTATGGTTAAAATGGTCTTTTAAAAAGTGACCATTGTGTGAGTCAGGTGGTAGCCATTAGTTTATTTCTCATCTGGTGTGTTTGAGGCCCTTGAGGTGTCTGCTCTGTGGTAAAGCCCACTATACTCAGGAATGATCTCTGAGTTAAACAATCACCCAAAGTATTTCCTCTTTCAAACATAATAAGCCCCTAAAAGCATTTTGTGTGTCTCATTAAGGTCTACTTTCTTCCCATAGGGCCACTCAGGGCTTCTGAGAAAGTGCCACCTGAGAATTCCAGTCTCATGGTGGGGGTGGAGGGAGAAAGAAACAGAAAAGAAGCAAACTCTGGGAAGTTTGGGAAGAGGATAAATAGACAGCAAAGAATATGGAGTCCCAGAATTTGGTATGAGGCCCATTATGAGGTGGTACTATCACCTAGAAAAGATGTTGGTGACTCAATGATCTTGAGGTGTCAAAAAATAAATACTTTTTTTTTTTTTAAAGAAAAGATGTTGGGAGTTTAGAGCAAGAGGTTAGCAAATGACAGCTTGTAAGCTAAATTCTGCCTGCCTGTCTGCTTCTGTAAGTAATGTTTTATTGGAACACATCCATGCTCATGTTTTTCTACAGCATTGTCTCTGGCTGTTTTCATGCTGCAAAGACAGAGTGGAGCAGTTATGACAGAAACCATCTGGCCTGCAAAGCCTAAAATATCTACTATATTGTCTTTTAAAGTAAAATTTTACAGACCTCTGGTCTAGAGAATCATATCACTCAGCCTTATAGTAGGTTTGGTTATTGACTCTCTACAGTGTTTGTAATCGTTTTGTCAAAAAAGATCAACAGTATATAAGGGTCCGGTGGCCCCGAACCCGTAACGTCTCCATTACTACAGTTTTTCAGTCAAGTGAATTTCCCTCCTTTTGTTCTGACTTGTAGCTGTTGTTCCTCAGCATTTGTAGTATAAACCCCTAATTCACGTCAAGTACCTTCTACGAATATTAATTATATTCCCAAGTACCCAAGTCTCTCCTCGTGCTTCTAACAGTTTTAAAGGTTCAAATCTCCTTTAAAGAGCAGTCATTCTAAAAATGTATTTGAAAAAAGGATATGGTATGTATATACTTCATACATTTTATTTTATATGGTTTTATAAAACCAGGAAAACACCTCACTAACTCCTTACCTCAGAGAGTATAGGCTGTTCTTACCTGTTTGAAAAAAGAGACTTATAGAATTGTAGTGTGGGTGTTAGTAAATATTTCTATTAGAAGGATGTGCCAATTTATAACTCAATTGGAATTTAATTCAATGAAGAATTCTCGCTTTCCCTCTATACCCTCAAACTTCTCTGATACAATCAATTTCATTATTTTCCCCATGTATACATGTATTTTTATAAAGTCAGAGCTTTTTTTGTTGGTTGGTTTTCTTTAAAGGACTTCTTATAGGGAACAATAGTTTTTAAATAATCTTGATAATTTCACACCTATGCATTTGAATTCATGTTATAATGTTTGTACCTGTATTCTATCTAGAACCTAGCCCATTGTCTACATTCATTATATCTTTTTTTTACTCTCATTATATCTTAACGTAACACAATTCTATTTAATATTTAGTGAGCAACTCTTAGTTGCAGTTAAATAAATCAAAGGCTCAGATAATGTCCCATGAGATTTTGTTTTATAAATAAATGATTTTTTAAAAGAACCATGAGAGTTTGTAGTTAAAACAATGTAATGGGTCAGTGAGTAGTCAGTACAAAAATGAGGAGATAAGGCATTTCTTTCTGACTTTGACCCAGGGCAAAGTGCTTACATAGTGTGTTTTCTCTTTATGCCTCGCTGGGATGATTTAAAAAGGAGTTAGTATATACAAAAGCCCTTGAGTATTTGGGGAGAGGATCAACTGTGCATTTTATGAGTTGAAATTGCAAAACACTGAGCATACAAGTCTCCTGTCATTTTCAGATAGAGAAAACTCCCTACCACTAGATGTCTCAGTAGGAGTATACAGCATTACACGCACCTGAGAAACAAAGAATGTTCCTGAGCAATTATGTAATGCGTAGCCTTGGGCATTTTGATCTTCTTTTGCAAAAGGCTTGGAGTGACAGTCTTCATGAGTCATTATTTTTCAGTTGCAGAGTGAGGCCAGCTCTCTGTGTTATTCTGCCCAGGACGCTATAACAAATTCCATAAACTGGATGTCATAAACGACAGACATTTATTTTTGTAGTTCTGAAGGCTAAGGAGTCCAAAATCAAGGTGTTGGTCAACTCTACTCAGTTCCTGGTAAGGGCTCTCTTCCTGGCCTGCAGACGACCTTATTTTTGGTTTATCCTCATGTAGTGGAGAGAGCGATCTCTCTGCTGTCTCTTCTTACAGGGGTGTTAATTCTATCATGAAGGCTACACCTTCAGGACCCAATTACCTCCCAATGGACCCACCTCCAAATACCATCACATAGGAGATTAGAGCTTCATTATATGAATTTTAGGGGGACACATTCGGTCTATAGCATTTGTAACCAGCCGACACGTTGTGAATAAGAAGCATTTTCTTAAGTATAAACTTAAGGGTCTGGAACCAGAAGACCAGTAAATTTTTCTCCTACTTTCTGTTGGTCTCTGGTATAGATAGATAATACATATTTATTGATGGCTGGTGAAAAACGTGGGCTAGATGAAGTCATTATGCACAGTTAAATTATCTTTATGTTCTATCTTTCAGGAAATGGGAACTGTTTTAATGATACAGAAAATTGTAGAAAGTTATAAAACATTCACATCCCCTTTAACCAACTCTAACAATTTTAACATTTGGCCATATTTGCTTCAGTTTTTTTTTTTTTTAAAGAAGTACAACATTACAGATGCAATGGACTATGAATTAGCTAATCACATTATATGAATGTTAAATTTTCTGATTTTGGTCATCATATCACGGTTCATATTTAGAAGTAAGGTATGTTTGTGTGTGTGTGTGTGTGTGTGTGTGTGTGTGTAGAAAGAGAGAGAGAGAGAGAGAGAAAGGGAGAGAGAAAGAGAGGGAGGGTAAGGAGAGGGAGAGAGAGATGAAAAATACATAAAAACATAGGTAAGGGATACATGAGAGTTCTTTGTTCTAGTCTTGTAACTATTTTTAAGCTTGAAATTATAGGAAAATAAAAACTTACAAAAGATTTACATAAATGGTTGAAATCTCTTTGTATCATTCCATAATCCTGTTATTACTGTTCCTTCCCAAAGTTAATTAGTCTGAATTTGGTGTTTATCACTCCTATGCATGTCTCTGTAATTTTTATTTTACAAACATGTTCAAAAATAGCTTTAAAAAATCCTTTATATAAACGCTATCCTTTAGCTATTTTTCCAGATATATACTTATGTATATATGTATGCATATACATACATGTGTTAACACATCCCAGAAAATTTTATACATATATATTTATATACTATTTTCAGTTAAATTGTAACATTTTAATACACATTCTGAGTCCTATTTCCTTCAAATAACATGTTTTAGACACTGCTCCATATTTCATAAAGAGCTTCTTTAGAATTTTTTTTTTTTAAGAGATGGGGTCTCACTCTGTCACCTAGGCTGGAGTGCAGTGGCACAGTCATAGCTCACTGTAACCTCAAACTCCTGGGCTGAAGCGATCCTCCTGCTTCAGCCTCCCAAGTAGCTGGGACTACAGGTGCACACTACCATGCTTGGCTAATTAAAAAAAAAAAAAATTGTAGAGATAGAAGTCTAGCTATGTTGCCCAGGCTGGTCTCGAACTCCTGGTCTCAAGTGATCCTCCCGCCTCAGCCTCCCAAAGTTCTGGGATTTCAGGTATGAACCACCATGCCTGGCCATTTAGAATTTTTATTGATTTAGAGAATTCCACTTGTATGAAAACATCAACATTTATTTAAAGTTTCCTGTTTTTATAAAATTATTTGCTATTTGGGATAATGCTTCAGTGAATAACCTTTTGCATTCATCATTTAGCACATTTTATCCATGTGAATTATCTGTATGATAAATTCCTACAAGTAAAATTTCTAGATTAAAAGTTCATTCATAATTTGGATAGATATTATCTAACTGTCATCTATCTATAGAGGTACCAGTAAAATAGTCTTACACCACTGATTTTAATATATGAGAGCATGAGTTCCCTGTCAACATAGGCTGTTATCAAACTTACTGATTTTGCCAAATTGATGAGTAAAAATTATATTTCAGTCTTGATTTAATTTGACTTTATTTTATTATGAGTCAAGTTGACTATTTTTTTTGCAGTCACTTGAGAATTTATAGCAAACATCTTCATGTATGCATAAGGGTCATTTGTATTTGTTTTTATGTGAGCTGTCTATTTCAGTGGTTTGCTGGATGTTCTAAAAAGTTAGTAATTTTCTTGGTAATTTGAAGATCTTTGTAAGTAGGGAAATTGTCCCTTTGTTAGTCATACGAATCGCAAATATCATCTTTAGGTTTATTACTTGTCTTTGTGCTTATAGTGGTTTCTGCTATGCAAATTTTTAAAAAATCTAATCAAATTCATCAGTATTTTTTCTCATGGCTTCTTCTGTATCATAGTTGGAAAGGCCTTACCTATTTCGTGTTTACAACAAGAAAATAATTTTTGTTCACACTAGTACTGTCATCATTTCAATCTTTACATTTAAAACTTTGATCTCATTGGAATTTATGATAAAGTGTGAGGCATGCATCTACCTCTTTTGAAAAAGATAGTTGTCTGATTATTATTCTTAAATAATTTATTTCTACCATTGATTTGAAAGGTACCTTATCATCTACCTATGTATCTATCTGAGCTATTTAGAAACTAATTATCATAATCTTATATTAAAATGTATTCCTTATAATATTCTTTACTCTGCAATCTAGTTTGTCTAATATTAATAAAATCATCCCAGCTTTTAATTAATGGTAGCATGGTATATCTTTTTCTATATTTTTAACCTATTCATGTTTTAAAGTTATTTTTTTGTAGGGCTTGCATTTTTATACAATTTGAAATTCTTTGCCTTTTCATTGAGATATTCAGACCATTTATATTTAATGTGGTTGTTGATAAGATTGTGTTTAAGTCTTTTATCCTGCTATTTTTTCTAGTTTCCCATCTTTGTTTTCTTTTCCTTCTCTCTGCCTTCTTTTTAATTAGTTCAGTGTTTTTTTAAGATTCCATTTTATCCCTTTATTTGCTTATTAGCTATAGGTCTGTTTTTGTGTGGCTGCTTTAGAGTTAATAGTAAGTACTTACCTTTAGATTATCACAGTCTACCATTAAGTAACATTATACCACTTCATGTGTAGCATAAGTATGTTATAAAAGTGTACATCTATTACTATTTCCCCTCTCTCAGTCTCTGTGAAATTGCTGTCCTATATTTTATTTCTACGTATTTTATAAACCCCACATATTTTGCTTGGACAGCCAATTATTTTCTAAAGAGATTTTTAAAATTATAAAAATGTACCTAATAAATTTATCCCTATAGTTACTATTTTTTATGCCCTGCATTCCTTAGTGTAAATCTATATTTCCATCTGGTAATCATTTTCCTTCTGCTTGAGGGAATTTCTTTAATATTTTTTAAAGTACAAGTATATTGATAATGAATTCTTTTAGCAATTGTATGTCTGAAAAAAAGCACTTTTTCTTTGCCTTCAATTTTCAAAGATATTTTGCGGGGTCTAGAAAATTTTTCCTCTTAGTACTTTAAGATCCTGCTTTGCAGTCTAATGGTTTGTGTTATTTCCAAAAAGAAATCTGCTGCCATCCTATGACATGTGATGAACATATGGTATCTTTTTTCCCCTGGCTGCTGTTAAGATTTTCTCTTCATCACTGCATACATTTCTTTAAAGTTTCCTAAACAATTTGATTACAGTGTGCCTTCGTGTAGTTTTCATCATGTTTCTTGTGCTTAGGGTTTATTGAACTTGAATCTGTGGGTTTAAAGCTTTCATCAGATTTGGACAATGTTTAGACATTATTTCTTCAAATATTTTTTTCTGTCCCCTCTTCTTTGCTATATCCTTCTTTCACCAATTTTTCTCCTGCAGAGTCTAATATGCTATTTATGCCATCAAATGTGTTTTTAATTTCAAATGTTACATTGTGCATTTCTAGAAGTCTGATTTGGAATTGTTTTTGTGTCTTCCATGTTTCTATTTAACAAACTCAATATTTTCTCTATCTTATTGAACACATGGAATATAGTTATATTAACTATTTAATGTCTTTTATACTATTTCTACCATCTCTGTCATTTTTGGATTTGTTTGTATTGATTGATTTTCTCCTCATTATGGTGATGTTTTTCTTCTTTCTTTCATTCCTGATAATTTTTGATTGGATGTGAGATATTGTGGATTTCACCTTGTTAGGACTTAGATATTTTTGTATAAATATTCTTGTGATTGATACAAAATCAAAAATATTTTGTATCAATATTTGTTCTGGTACATAGTTCATAGAGAAGTTTTCTGTTTTTGAGGCTTGAATTTAAGTTCTGTTAGGCAGAATCAGATCAGACCAGGGCTAATTTTTTCCCAGAATAATGACAGTAACTTTATGGTTATATTTTACCAGATGACTCACGAATTATATTATTCCTGGCCGTGTGTGAGCACTGCTGATTGTTCCCACTCCTCCTTCGGGGGGTTCTTTTCCTGGCATCTGTTAGCATCCTTATACGCAGGCACTGATCGTTACTGAGTAGGCTGCAGGGGGACTAGCATAGCATCCTATAAAGAGGACAGGCTCTGTTTAATGGTGAATACATGTGGTGCTTGTTTTTCCCTTCTTGTGATACTTTATTTAGAAGAATGGGCTCCAGCTCCATCCAGATAATATAAGAGGTATTACTTCACCAATTTTTTTGTGGCTGAGTAGTACTCCATGGTATACATGTACCACATTTTATTAATCTACTCATGTGTTCATGGGCACTTGGGTTATCTCCACATCTTTGCAATTGTGAATTGTGCTGCTACAAATAATCGGGTAAATTCACACCTAATGTATGTGGTGGGCACTGTCTGGGGGATGGGCATGCTTATAGCTCTGACTTGGGTGGTACAAAGGCAATATATATAACCAAAGTGTTTTTACCCCTGTAATATTCTGAAATAAAAAAAAAAAAAGAAAGAGGACAGGCTCTAGAGTTATGCAATCTTGCATTCTAATTCAAGCTCTGCCAGTTACTAGCTGTGTGATTTTGGTCAATTTACAGTAGTCTCTAATCGCTGATTTCACTTTCTGTGGTTTTAGTTACCTACAGTTCAAAAAGACTAAATGAAAAATTTCAGAAATAATTCTTAAGTTTTAAATTGTGCTACATTCTGAGTACATGCTATCCTTCTTGATCCTGCCTCGGAAGCGAATCTTCCCTCGGAAGCAAATCCTCCCTCCCTTCATCCAGCATATCCACACTGTACGTGCTACCTGCCCATTTGTCACTTAGTAGCCATCTCGTTTATCAGATCAACTGTAGTGGTATCCCGGTGCTTATATTAAAGTGACCCTTATTTTACTTAATAATGTCCCCAAAGCACAAGAGTACTGTGTCTAATTTATAAATTAAACTTTATCATAGGCAGGTATGTATAGGAAAAACATAGTATATAGTATATATATGATTTGGTACTATGTGAGGTTTTAGGTATCTATGGGGGTCATGGAACATATCCCCTGAGCATAAGGGGGACTACTGTACTTTCTAAGATTTGCATTGTGCTGAGTGCTACTGATATTAGAGTGTCTTTAAGATGTTTACCAGTGTGTTGGAAGTGTGCACAGAACATCAACATATAATAAAGTGCTGCAGATACTTGTATAAATAAATGTTATAGGATGTAAGAAAAAGTGAAGAAAGATGTGAGTTGGGGTTATTTATTAAAAACCCACTTTTGATAGTGGTGGAATGGTAGGATTGGAGAAATTAGTTTTACTGGATGCAAGGTCATTATGCTGAAATCTAACATAAACCCATTTACAAACTTAGAAGATAACAATTTTAAAATATACTTATCTTTCAGATAATTTAAAAAGTCTCACTATATTTCATTGAGGTGCTATTTTATTAAATTCCATTTGTGGATAAAGTGGAGACTGCTAGCTGTCCTCTGTTCTTTTCTTCTTGGAATTAATAGAATTATGACTGGAAAGTGATTCTCCAGCTAGAGGCTGCATTTCCTAGCTCTCCTTGCAGCTAGGCATGCTATGCTCTGTTAGACGAGAAAGAAATGAATTCTTTGCTCTTTAAGCTCCTTTTTTTCTGTTCCAGCAGCTGCATCTGAGCCAATTAATATAGTGATATTCTACCAAAACAGAGTATAAGTGTAGGACAAACCCTCCAGCTCTAAAACAAGTAGGACTGTGACATATTTTGATATAATTTTGTGAGATGTATTTTATTCGGAGAATTGTTAATTCTAGTCTTACGTGTTTTGTTCAAATCTCATGGACTTCAATCATTGATACTACCATTCAGAACTCAGTCAACTCAAGATATCCAAGCAAGCCAAGTTTAAGTTTCCTCCTCAGTTTTAACTCTGGATTTCTATCAATTGCACTTTCTACTACTTTTCTCTGAGCCATATTGTATGTTATAAAATATTCGAGAAGAGATAATAGTTCTGACCCATGTCTTAAACTGTGCTTGTACTAAACAACTGAGACTGTCTCTTGCAATTTCAACACTGGCTTCAGGCCAGAAGGTCTTTGGTGCGGTTGCAGGCTACAGCAAATGAGTTCCTTAAACCTGCCTGCATCAGTCCTCAGGTCCTGAGGGGGTCCCACAAGCTCTTAGAACCACCTTAAGGTCCATGAGTATAAATCGTACAGGCAACTGAAATACTACTATAGAAGATGTATTTTAAAGGTTGTAAGGCCGGGCGTGGTGGCTCACGTCTGTAATCCTAGCACTCTGGAGGCCGAGGCGGGCGGATCATTTGAGCTCAGGAGTTCGAAACCAGCCTGAGCAGGAGCGAGACCCCGTCTCTACTAAAAACAGAAGGCAATTAATCAGACAACTAAAAATATATAGAAAAAAAATTAGCCGGGCATGGTGGCACATGCCGTAATCCCGGCTACTTGGGAGGCTGAGGCAGAAGGATCGCTTGAGCCCAGGAGTCTGAGGTTGCTGTGAGCTAGGCTGACGCCACGGCACTCATGTTGCCCAGGGAAAAGAGTGAGACTCTGTCTCAAAAAAACAAAAACAAAAACAAAAATGGCTGTAACTGGTTAATCTTTTGTTTCTATGGAGGGTGATTAGAAGTAGAGAAAAAAATAAAATTGAGACCAGTAAATTCTACTTGACAGCACCTTGTTTGAGATTTGCTGGAAAAGGAAGCTAAGCGTGAAGCTAAAGAGCGATGAGAGTCCTCAGGGTGGTTTCGTGGATTCCCCTTACCGTCAAGTCAGTATATATTTGAAGAAACTTCGTTTTCCTATGTGTCAAATTTCTTAACTATAAAATGAGGGGATTTAACTAGACTGCCTCTAAAGTCTCTCCCAGATTTCAAATTCTTTGTTTCTATAGATTTTTTTTTTGTCTGCCAGTGTTAAAATGAAAAAAAAAAGAAAAACATTAAACTTTTACTGACCTGTTTTATTGATTATTAATCAGTTGTTCTATTGGTTAATAACAATTGTTTTGTTGAAGTCAACCAATTCTCAACAAGTTATTTTGGGAAGAATAGTCCAATAGTCAGAGGTAAGTATACACCCATCTGTCTTTCTATTTATCTATACATCCATCCACCCATCTATCCATTTATATAACATTTATTACGTTTCAAACTCCACTGTAATCAGTTTATAAATACTAGATCATTTAATACTACAGTGATCCTATGAGGTATATACTATTATGTCCCCATTTTACAGATGAGAAAACTGAGGCACGGGGAGATTAAGTGACTTTCCAAAAGTTAAACAGCTAGTACTTGATAGATTGAAATTTAAGCAGTATCTCTTCAGAGCCAGTGATTTTAGCTACAATGGTATATTGGTGGGTGGGGGGGCAGGTAGGAAAAATCCAAGAAGTCTTCAGATGAAAAAGAACAAAAATATCCACTAGTTTCCCATCCTCATTCTTTAAAGTGCATTTCTGTATGCCAGCATGATTCAGAATAAAGTAATGCATAGTAAAATTTATTGTGTCCTTATTCTGTGCCTGTCACTCTGTTGTGATCTCACATGTGATATCTGTTTTAACATTCACAACTGCTTCAGGAAATGGTACTATTAGGTAAACTGTATGAAATTGCCTGTAGTTGACCATTTTCTACTTACAAAAATGCCAATATCATAGGTTCGATCTATTAGTGTTACACTTAACTGCTGAAAGAACAGAAGTTTAGCATTATTGCTACTTTTCTAAGGTTATGTGGTCTGGGGGTGATGGCACTGGTAGCTTGAAATAAAGTTTGTCAGATTCCAGACCTCATGCTTTTAAACGAAATGCTATTCTGCTGCTGTATATGCAGTTCCATAGAATTTTCATTATGTGGCTATGTATCCTACCCTTCTATTGCCTATTTTTATACATATACTTGTGTATAATCTTAATCCTACTGCTTGCTGTGAATTCTTCTTAACATTAAGATCAGTCTAGAGCCTTCCTAATTAAAGTGTGTTCTGTGAATCAGCATCATTGACTATTTGTTAGAAATGCAGAATCTGGCCTCATGAAGGACTACTGAATCAGAGCCTGAATTTTAACAAAATGTCCATGAAAGTACATAAAAACTTGGTAAGCACTGCTAGGGCATTGGAAAAGGCTGTCTAAAAGCATAAAGCACTGGGAACTCTCACTTGTTGAGGAAAGTCAATGTAACATTCCTTAAATGGAAAAATGGGCAAGAAATGCACCCTACTAAATACAGATGATTCTTAGCCATTGAGATAGGTGGGGTTGACAAGAAGAATTTTGCAACATTTTAAGAAAGTTCAGACGTTGAGATCCTGGCTGAATGAGAGAACTGAGGTCATGAGGTCTTTTCCAATTGGCCAATCCTATGCGACTTCTTAATAACTCTTTACCTCATGTGCACCTTCTGTTTACTCTTTCCCCATCCAAACTGAGCTTCGTGTTGGAAAGCTCTTTAAACCTCTTTATGAGGTTTAAAAAGTAATATGTTCAATTTTTTGTAAATAAATATGTGTAAGTAGAAAGTTTACTCTAATCCAGAGGGATTTACCCAGTTCTGATTCATATCCTATTAACTCTAGGGAAAAGCCTTCACGCATAGTGATAGAGAACTCATAGGAAGAAGTGTTTTTTTTTTTTTTTTCTTTAATTAGGTAGGACATGAATCAGGCTCAGGGAAATCCCAGGAGCCAGAACGAAGAGTTCTGAGAGGACCTACCTAGGACTTCAATCTGAGCTAGTGAGTACAAAGGACAAGAAAAATGGCCAGAGCAGTGAGAAATATGCTGAAGCAATAGGTGAGAGTCTTGTAATGTGCTGATGTAATCAATTCCCCATGCAACCCGCAGTTTAAAAGAGCATGAATTTCCACTTTATAGGTTGTTCTTTTTCTGTGGACCAAGGACTCTGTGTGATAAACACCAGCCCAGTGACAGAAAGTACTGAACAACTCTGAAGATACAGCGACTAATGCCAGGAAGATGGGGCAAATTCAACTTGATAATCCCGGCAAGGGTCCATCAGGCAGTGAGGCTTAGGTGTTGCCTAATAGTGAAAAGCAGAAATTCCAATTATTCTGTCCCCGGTGAGCCCAATGGGTGTTCAATTTTGTAACTATATGGGATTTCTGAAAGTTAAATCAGGCTTATAGTTGCTGATGCCTCAGCAACATGTAATACACAATTACATTCCTCCTTGGCTGTTCAGTTAGAAAAAATGTTTATGGAATAAGACAGTGACAACAGAAGCCAAGGAATGCACACTGTTTCCCACTTTCTCTTCTAATGTTGTTTATCTCTGATGTAGAGATCAGTTTTTGCTCACTCTATGACATAGAATTGCTGTCAATAATATGAGCTAAACAGAGACCCCCAACTCGGTTCTGTGTGGCTTGAAAAAGACTCATTCATAAGGGGCATACAGCTCTCCGGAGTACGTCCCATGTGGACCACAGTGAAGTATCCTATGGCCTAGGTCAATGCAGTGAACTCATTAGAATTCCAGCGAAAGCTGAATCTCCTTAATTCAGATCTGTTGATTTTTGGTTAAGGCCAAATGTTCCAGAGATCTCATGCTTGGAATTGGACACACATCACCACCCTCAGCTGATCCTCACTATTTGGTGTGCCTCAGAATTAAGTCAAACCATCTATCAGACATGAACAATATGCCAAGTCACATGTCTTCAAATCATGACCTACTTCCCTCTACTCTTAGGACTGAATTTTTGTCTTCATCTACTTCCCAATCCAAAGCCTCACATTGTGAAAATCCTGGGTCTCCTCCTTTTACTCTTTCACTGAAGGATTGAAATTTGTATTCTTTAACAAATGGATGGTTATAACATGACATAATTTCATAACTGGTTGAATGTCTTCTATCAGTCCTGGAGTTCTGATGTTCTTCCTATCTCTGATATTCTACTTAAAGGGGATAGAAGTCTGCTTACTGCCTGGAATGCCACATTGCACAATCCAGAGGCCCCTATTTATATTCTGCTGTGCTGTGCTCAGCAAGCTATAAGAGGTGGTTCTGCTTGCCATATCCTAGACTGCTGACCAGGATCTTACTCTACTGCTTAAGAATTTCTAGGAATCATGAAATGGCTCAGCTAACTCTTTTGCTATTTCCTACTCAGTGGAATACATTGCTTTGCCTTAACCCTGGATCAGAACTCTCAGAGTGATGCTTGTGAGCAGCATTCCGGAGTTGCCTCCACAGCCAGTGAGATGGGTCAGCTCAAGTACCGCACGTGAAGGGACATCATTTTGCAGACTCAACTGCTTCCCATTTTAATAGCAAGAGGTACTAGGTTGAGCAAGTTGATCTTGCTACATAGGCTATAATAATTAGATATTTCCCATCTAACCAACAGACAGACATATTTACCTCTAACCATCAGCCTGTATATCTTTCCCTTCAAAGCCAATTCCTCAAGAGAATAGTCTTTCCTTTGTACCTCTTTAAATTTTGAGTGAGCATGCTTTATGACTACCGCCCTACTCCTCCAGTAAAATTTATTGGTCAACAGAAATGCTGATCCATAACCAAAAAATACAATGGATTATTTTCAGCCCTTACTTACTTGACTTTTTTGTTATATTTGATTTCATAAAAAGCTGGTTGTGAAACATACACAAGAAAGCTGTGATCCTTAGGCATCAGCAAGGTTGAGTAGGATTAAAAATTTATCAGATTAAACATGTTTAAATTTGATTAGAATTACAAAACCGTAGATAAGGAAAACTTGGTAAACATAATGATTTGAACTTTAGTAAAGCATCTGAAATGTTTTTGTGTAAGATAGTGGCTCAGATAGGGGTATAAGGTGAAGAGCTGTCATATCCTATGCCTAAATTTTGTCAAATTTAGTGATTCAGCATATCCAATGGTGTGGTGAGGCTGGCCACTAGCAATCTGAGTGGCAAAGATCTTCTATGGAATGGATTAATCACTTTGAGGGAAGAGAGGCAGAAAAACTCACTCAATAATAAGGCCTTCTTTGTTCATGAGAGGAGGAGCTCATAATGCCAATGACTTGGTAACTGTGACATAAATATGCTCTGACCTTGGTTCCTGAGCTCCTCTCTGAGTAGTGTTTGGAGAAGAAAGGATGGGGAAGGTGCCTAAGAAATTGAAAAGTAAAAATACTCTTTTATTTAAAATTCTATAGCTGGTGAAGAAGAAACTCTAGGGAACAT
>NW_012152174.1:35640-47489 GCF_000956105.1 Propithecus coquereli | reverse complement strand
GAAGCCACCAGAGATCTTAAATAGTCCTGTAGATTAAGGAACTGAATATTGCCTCAGTCCCCAAAGATGGGTATCTCAGAGGAAAGGCAGAATTTTCCCCAGAATGATGGGGATTTAATGGTGAGAGAACATACTTGTAAGGAGTCCATGGTGAGGAGGGGAACAGGAGAGGTGTTTTTGATGTTTTTGGACCATTTTGTTTATGTAGTTTTGAACAGATTTATGCAGGTATACCTTGTTTTATTGAGCTTCATTTTATTTCACTTCACAGATATTGTGGTTTTAAAAATTGAAAGTCTGTGCAAGCCTGCGTTGAGCAAGTCTGTTGGCACCATTTTCCCAACAGCATATGTTCAATTCATGTCTCTGTGTCACAGTTTGGTAATTCTTGCAATATTTCAAAGCTCCCAGGAGCTCCTCCTTCATGTTGACTTTGGCTAGTCTGATGACTATGTTTCTTGGTGACTGCTTCTTTGAAATTAATCTCCCAGGTGCTTGTACCAGCTTCTTGTGCTTGGATGTCTAAATCTCTAGGAAGATCAGGGAAGTTTTCCTCAATTATTTCCTCAACTAGGTTTTTCAGCCCTTGTGCATTTTCTTCTTCACACTCAGGGATGCCTATGATTCTTATATTTGGCCATTTTACATAATCCTGTATTTTTTGTAGGCTCTTTTCATTTCTCTTTATTCTTTGTTCTTTATTTTTGACTGATTGAGTTCATTTGAAAGAGTTGTCTTCAAGCTCTGAGATTCTTTCTTCTGCCTGGTCTAGTCTATTCTTAAAACTTTCCACTGAGTTTTGTATTTCCTTAAATGAATTTTTCATTTCCAGAAGTTTTATTTATTTATTTTAAATATGTTGATCTTATTAGTGAATTTTTAATTCATTCCTGACTTGTTTTTCTGGCTTCTTTGAGTTGATTTTCCATTTTCTCTTGCATTTCATTGAGCTACCTTATGATCCATATTTGGTATTCCTTATCTGTCATTTTAATATTTTCATTTTCATTGGTATCCATTGCTAGAGAGTTGGTGTTCCCTTCTTGGGGTGTCCTTTTGCTCTGATTTTTCATACTTCCAGAGTTCTTTCACAATTCCTTGGTCATCTGGAGCAGCTGTCACTTCTTATTTTTGGATTTTCTTTTGTTTAGATGAGGCTTTTTCCCCCCTTCACTTGTAAGAACATGTCTGCAGCATACATTGGGTAAGAACCTTTGACTTTGCTTGTGGTCTCCCTTGCCTCCTGATATCAAGTCACAAATCTCCCCTCTGTGCCCCTAAGCAAGACGATTGAGTCCTGGGGGTATGGCATCTGGCCTGTAGGCCTGTACCTGGGTCTGTGAAGATCAATCAATGACCATGCCAAGCAGAGGTATGCTGGTGTCAAAGTTGCCTATGGGGTGCTCAGGTAGATTTGATGTTCCTCCGCTTCAGGGTGTGCCCTGCTCTGATGGAGCAGTCAGGCAAGCAGCACCAGGGAGGGCTGGTAAGCAGGGAGCTCACAGTCCAAGAACCCCTTAGTCTGCTGTAGATCTTTAAGAGGAAAGTTTTGAGCCCCATTCTCTGCAGAAGCCCCAGTGTGGTGGATGCACCACCAGAGGGGAAGCAGCAACTCCTGAGAGCCTGGCTCAATCGTCTCTCTCGGCAGCCACAGGTGGGGAAGAGGAGGCGGGGGAAGAGGCTGAAAGGAGGAAAACTAGGACTCTGGTCATTTCTGTCCCTCTCTCTGGAAGGCAGACCACCTGGTATGTCTAGGTTTTGTGGTCACACAGATCCCTGGGGACTGACTGGCCCCTGTGGCTCCCTCAGTCTGGGCCAGAGTTGGAAAGTGTTTCTGTGGGAATGAGCAAGATGAAAACTGAGGGGCTGAAGCCCACTGGGGAGGACAAAGGTGCATCGTGGGTGGAGAAGCAATATGGTGCTTCTCGTCTCGGCTCAGGTCTGTGGTGACAGGAAGCACCCAAGGGCACTGGCCACTTGGAGCTTTGTCCTCAAGAAGCTCCCAGTTCACTGGTGGCCACGGCTTTTGGGTTCATGAGAGTGGAAAGGCTCTTCAGCAACTGTGGAGCCTGCTGACTGCCAGAGATGTGAGGGAGAGAGAAACAAAGCACTCTGCCTACCCTTTTCACTGGACTCCAAGCCTCTTTTGGGTTGGTCTCTGCTGATATCTTGCTACTTCTTGTTCTGCTCTGCAAGTCCTTCCCATGGAATCTCTTGTAGGTTCTGGTACTTTTCTCTTGGACTGACAACTGAGCTACATTTGTTTGTTTTTTCTTTTTCCTCAAAACTTTTCCATTTTTCTGAAATGATCTGGCTGCCAGTGTCTCTGGTCAGCCATCTTGTCCCAAAAATCCTTCAAAATTTGTTAAGAGGGCATATCTCATGTTAAATGTTCTAATCACAAATAAAACAAAACAAATAGACAAACAAAAACAGAAATAATGGGAACTTTGAGAAGTGTTGCATATGTTTATTACCCTGATTGTGGTAATGGTATCATGTGTGTTTGCATATATCCAAACTTATCAAATTGTACACATTAGATATGCACGGTTCTTTGTATATTAGTTATACCTTAATAAAGCTGTTAAAAAGTTTTACGTGGTCAAATTTGATAATCTTTTGCTCTACTACTTAGAAAAGCTGGAAGCCTGCCTGGCTAATATGGTATACATGTACATATACAAACAAACCCAAACCATATTTTTTCTAGCACTTTTGTACTTTCAGTTTAAATTTTCGGGGCTTGACATCAGCTTATTTTTCCCCAGTTTGCTACCCACCTGACCTCAAACTCTTAATTAAACAATCCAGTGTACTCTGACTAATTTGAAATGCCACCTCTATTATATATTAAGTAATCATATTATGTTCTAGAGTTTCTTAGAACATTTTTTAAAAAATCATAACTTTTTTTAAGATTCTGGATCTGTTTCTAGATTTTTTAAATTCTGTTTGATTGATCTGGTCCATGCCAATTCCAAGTTGTAATGTATTACAATATCTTATAGGGCGAGTCTGCCTTTATTACTTTTGTTCCCCAAGTTTTCTTTGCTATATCATATATTTTATTTTCTAGGCACTCAGTTTTTCTGTCATATTAATATTTAATATATAGAAATATTATATTTATAGATTAAAATTATTGAAACATAAAAGCACCATAAAATACAAGAAAACATTTTTGTTTTTGAAACAGGGTCTTGCTGTATTACCTGGGCTAGAGTGCAGTGGCATCATCATAGCTTGGTGCAATCTCAAACTCCTGGTCTCAAGCGATTCTCCTACTTTGGCTTCCTAAAGTGCTAAGATTATAGGTGTGCCCAGCCTTGTGGTAACTTTCTATATTGCAGTGGAATAGACCTTTCTTAATTTTTTCTTTCTTTTTTTTTGAGTTAGAGTCTTGCTCTGTTGCCCAGGCTAGAGTGCCATGGCATCAGCCTAGCTCATAGCAACCCCAAACTCCTGGGCTCAAGCGATCCTCCTGCCTCAGCCTCCCATGTAGCTGGGACTCCAGGCATGTGCCATCATGTCCAGCTAATTTTTACTATTTTTAGCAGAGATGATGTCTCACTCTTGCTCAGGCTCAGGCTCCTGAGCTCAAGCTATCCTCCTGCCTCGGCTTGATTTTTCTGCTGTAGATTATGTAAAAAAGATGAAAAGCTTCCATAAAACTTACTGATGAAAGCTCAGCAAAAACTTAGTTTTGAGCAAAAAGGGGATCTCAAAGCAAGAAAAAGACTCTCAGTCAAGGATAATATGATGTCATATAATTCAAAATAGGAGCAGTAGAACAGAGTATTTCCTTAATCACACTGTAAAGTGTTCCAAGTATTTTTTTATAAGGGTAAACTGGAAATTGATTATCAGAACTCCCATCAGACTCTGAATAGTTTATTATATTTAAGCCTGAGCAATAAAATGTTCTTAGCTTTCATTTTGTAGTATGCATTGACCTTAGTTAACTAATTCTATTATTGTGTTCAAAAGATTGATGATCACCTTCATATACTATGATATATCAGTAATGAGGTTGGAGAACCATACATAATGATTACGGTCAGACTCAGGCATGCAAAACCAACAGCTCTGACTGAATTGGAGGCACACCAAGAGGGAAAGTTGGAGGTACTCTCATGGTAGTTCTGATAGTCATTTTGTCAGGGTTTGGAGTTGGTAATCTTGTCTTTTCTTAGTTCTTGGTGTGCTCTCGGCCGAAGAATGATCAGACATATTGAAAGCAAGGTAAGCATGAAACAAGGTTTATTGAGGAAAGAAAGATAGGTTTACAGAGCAAGAGCAAGATACATTCTCCATAGACAGCAATGGACCCCTTGTCATGACAAAAAGGCCTTGGTTATGGTCTGGGTCTGGTTTTATCATGTCTGGATTGGGCCCTCCTTGTGGTTTAGAAGTCATCATGGAACCACTTTGATGGATAGTTGGGAATTATAATCTGAGTCTTACTGACTATGCATCTGGATCTCCCATGAGCCTCTCTGAAAGCCAGTTGTTCTAGGTCACTTTTCAGACTCTATTGTACCTATGCTGCTCTACCTACGCTACCTCTATTGTACCTATGCTAGCCTGTGGGCTAGCTTCCTCTGCATTATTTTGTAATTTGTATGCTAAGTTCTGATTGGCAGATTCATAGGGCATTACATCCTCCCCCAGGTGTAGCAGTCGTCCACCTTGTCCCCAGGAGGGGCTGGAGGTCCCTAGCTGTCTACCTACCATTTCCCCACTCTCTATTCTAGAGGTCCAAATCACTAGTTAGGGGCATTGACTCATTTGGCTGTTTCCTGTTGAGTGTGGGTGATGATTCCTATTAAAGTGGCCTCTTGCAGGTTCTCCAGGGGTCTCTCTGGGGAACTTTGCTATATGTTCTCAGTAAACTGTTGTAGTTGTAGACATGAGGAGCAGGTAGACGCTGGGGCTGGCAGAGAATGCAAGAGCATTTGTAGCTTGATGGCCTCTAGATGGGATGAAATAAATTTAGTTAGAAAATTTGTGAGGGTCAGTCCCAATATAAGAATTCCCAGGATGCAAAGTAATGGAGTGACCAAGGGAATTACCAAGGACATCCACCAGGGCCTAGAAGTCTTGCCTTGTGTCTGGAGATTGGAGGTGGACTCTAGGATGGCATTAATGTTGTCCCGAAGCTGCACTTCAAAGACAAAGTGCAGACAAAGCTGCACTAACAAAGATTCAGCACTGTTCTTTTAAGAAGAAGCAGGTGTCCCCCTCTGTGGCAGCTAGAAGATTGAGGGCCTGCCTATCTTATAAGGTGATCCCCACCAGTGAATCCAACCATTCCTGTAAGAGGGCAAGTGTATGGCTAGTTTTTACCAGGCCTCATGCTACCTCCACAGCCAGAGACTGTTGTAGGCTCAGGGATGTGCCTCCCGTGACCACTCCAGTAGCATCTGCTTTCCCATAAAGGCAAAAAGTGAAATTAAGGAAAGTGTGTGTAGGCAGCCCCAGCCATGCAACAGGAAAGGCAAGGTGGTTGAATCCTGGACAATTTGAATATCTGGATATACTGGGCACAGGGAGCAGTGGCCTCTCCAGTAAGGTGGTAGCACCGAGTATGCTCAGGTGCTGCACACCCAGAACATCTGCCACTCCGGAGGAAGTTGGGTTCTGAACTGGATTTTGGCTAGCGGGACAGAAGCTGATTTGCCAGTGGCGTGTTGTCCTCTAACCCTGGAATTTGGTGCCATGTTATTTAGCTCCCTGGGCTGCTAACATGGCCCTGAATAAGGGATCAATTAAGGGGTGAGCAAATGAGGAATTGATCTTTTCCAGCATTAGAGAGCCCTGCCCCTGGCTGAAGTGTAATGCTGCTTTGGTTTTGTGCCAAAGGGTGGGACAGGATGTTTAGTTGGGCCTCCAGGGGATTAATCTCCTGTTGTGGATGTCTGCAACAAAACTGGCTCATAAAGGAAGGAAGGCAAGTCTGAAATGTTGAAGGCTGGGGAAATCTAGTCAAGACGTAATTTTTTTTGGACCAAGAAAAGCAAAATCAGGGTCCTGGCAAGTGACCTAAAATTTACAAAAATTGAGGCTCTGGCTAGTGTTTCTCATGGGTGGTTGGGGGATGACAAAATCATGTATGTATTGAGAAGTAGGCGGGGTCCCCACATCTGGGCCCTGTCTGTAAGTATGAGTAATACAAATGCGAAAGGTGCCCTGGGCCATATTTCTAAGGTAAGTGTATATGGCCCAGAAGGTACAGGTTGTGAGGGCTTGAGGAAAGGCCGAATCTGTTCAATTTTTATAACCATGTTCACATGGTTATAAATGTGAACATGGGTGCCCCAAGTATATGAGAGAGTGGAAAGTTGTTCACTAGTAAGGGAGAGACTTCCCCACATTTCCAGCATCATTGGTTGGGTATAACCCCATGACTTAGTGGACAGTCATATCCAGTAGCAGGTTTGGTTAAGCCTTAGGGTGTGTGTGGTTTGGTTTGCCAGGGCAAAACGTGTCTTGCCCATGGATAAGCAGTTTGTGCTACTTATCTGAAGGAACCACAGGAGGAGGAGTCTGCTTAAACAGGTACTAGAAATCCTCCAAAGGAGCACACCAGTATTTGTCTCTGGTGTTGGAGTCCTCATCTGCGGGGGCTGGATGGGTTTCATTTTGGTCCTTCCACAGCTTTACCTGAGAATGATAGATCCAAGTATCCCTGGGAACTTAACGGCAGTTGGGGTAGAAAGGAAGACTGGATAGGGACCTTTTTACGCTGAGCTTAGCTGGGATGTGGGGGATCCATTTTTCCACTGTTGGATGAGCACTAAGTCCCCTGGCTGATAGAGAGGACTAGGAAGAAGGTTCTCTAGGTGATAGCTGTGTTCTTGTAATGTCTGCAAGAACTGAGCTACTTAAAGGGTGTGTTGGTGTCCAGACATTTCCTGTGAAGCAAAAGCAGGACTAATGTCACTCTGTAAGGACCAGAGAAGGCCAAAACGAGATGTGAGGTCCACCAGAAGTCTTCAGAAAACTTCAGAGCCTTTTCAGTCCCACAAGGAAAAGCTTCACCCCAATGAGTAAAAGTGTCAATAAACACTAATAAGTACATGAATCCTCTATAGGGAAGCATTTGGGTGAAATCTATCTGCCAGTCCTTGCCAGGGTACATCCCCTTTTGTTGGGCTAGCGAGGCAAGTTTTGTCCCCAAATCCCCTTTTGGTGTGGCAGGCAGTACAGAGTGAGTTGACCTGTTTAATAACGGAGGCTAGTGAAGGAGAAACAAAATGTTGTTCCAGGAGATGGCTAAGTGGCTCTGGGCCAAAGTGGGCAGCATTATGGGTGGCTTTTACCAAGTTTTTGACTTCTTAAGCTGGTAACAGATGGAGGTTTCCTTTAACCAACCATCCAGAGGGGCTCAAGTGGTACCCTTGAGTTAACTCGTCAGATATTTCTGAGGTGGAAGAAGCTGGAATAGGGAGAGTGGAGTTAGAGGGGACAAAGGAAACATTTCACACAGGGCTTCCTATTTGGCAGCTGTATCTGCAGCCCTATTTCCTTGAGCTATTGGATCAGCTCCCTTTTGATGTCCTGTATAGTGGATGACCACCACCTCAGCTGGTTTTTGAATGGCTTTTAGAAGTGCATGAATCCGTTGCTCATATTTAATTGTTGTTCCTTTAGTGGTAAGAAACCCTTTCCCTCTCCAAATAGATGCATAGGCATGTAAGACCAAGTAAGCATCTTTAGAGTCTGTATAGTTGGTCACTCTCTTGTCTTTGATTAACTGGGAGCTCAGGTTAGGGATATGAGTTTAGCCAATTGGGCAAATATATTTGCTGGTAAAGCCTGGGCCTCCACCACTTCTTGACTCTTGGTCACTATTGAATAGCCTGCATGCTGTTCCCCATCCTTAACAAAACTGCTGCTATCAGAAAATCACTGATGGGCTTGAGGTATGGGGACTGAGAATAGATCTGCCTGGGGAAGGTAGTGGTGGAGCATAATTTCTTCACAATTATACACTAGCTTGCTTGGTTTTCCTATCATCTCTTCTAGAAGAAGTGTGGTGGGGTTAAGTCCTGGGGAGGTTTCAATCTTAAAGTCAGGAGTTTCTATAAATATAGCCTGGAATTTTTAATAGGTGGCTATCTGAAATCCATTTTGTTACCCCCTCCCTGGAGGAGCTCTGAGGCCTGGTGGGAGGTTCTAACAGTAAGGGAAGCTCCCATAGTGAATTTAGTGGCCTCTGGCAAGAGCAAAGATATGACTGCTGTCACCCTCAAACAGGAAGGCCATTAGGAATTACCAGAAATAAATGTTTAATGATCACATCCTCCCACAAACAAAGCAAAGGGAGAGTAAAGAATTGTTTGGTAAGGATCCCAGAGATTCTGGTGACCATACAGGATTGAGTGCTCAGTTTTCCAGAGGAGGACAGAGTAGGCCACCTCAGTTTCAAGAAGAAAGTTTCCAGGCCTACCTGACACCAGGAGGGTTACCCTTGGCTCCAATCCAGTGATGGTCATCTGCCAGGGGCCTGACGGGAACAGGCTCCTTCATTGTTGAACAATGATTTGGTCTGGGGACTAACTCCCCTCCTGGGACAATCTTAGGGCCCAGTGATCTATTTGATGGTGCTGATGACATGGGGCCTTGAGCAGCTTGTCCTGATTGGGGCAGTCTTTGGCCCAGTGCCCTTCTCCTCAGCAGATGTGACACTGGAGTTCCTTTGGTGGGGGCTTTGGTCATTGGTCCAAATGTGGGTGCCAGCGCTGCCATTAGCTGGGCAAGCCTAGCCTCCTTCCTCTGCTCCTTCTCTCAAGCCTGAGACTCGAACTCAGTTCTGTTATAAAAAATCGGAATTTTCTGCAGCCACCATGTCATCCAGGGTGGTGATAGAGTCCTGCACAAGCTTCTGGAGCTTTTTTCTAATATGTGGAGCTCCTTGGGTAAAGAATTTATCTTTTAGTATCACTCGCCCCTCATAGGAGTTAAGATTGAGAGCGGTGTGTCTCTCCATTGCCTCCCAGAGCTAATCCAGGAACGCTATGGGGTTTTCCTCAGGCCCCTGGGTTATGGAGGAGACCTTGGAATAATTGGCCACCTTTTACCTGGTAGCCTTGAGGCCAGCCTGGACACATACTTGAAAATGTTCTCTCCCACCTCTCTTAAGAGGAATTATTATTCCACCCTGAGTCATTCACAGGCACTGCTGTTTCACCCTCTGGGTATCTAGGATCTGAAAGGTATAATCCAGTGGCAAATTTTGTGCCTCCATTAACGCTCTAGATTTCTCAAAATCATTTAAAGTCTGGCTTAGAATAACAAGTACATTTTCCCAAGCCAAGTCATAGGCTAGACACAAATGCTAGATTGTTTCTACATACTTGTCAAGGTGGTTGGTGTAGCTTCCCAGGTCCTGTTTTATTTGCTTTAACTCTACCAAACTAAAGGGCTTATGGACCAGGGCTGGTCCGAAGTCCCCCACTGCTTCTACCCTGGTGGAAGTACAGATGGTACCCCACCTTTGGAGGGCCCCCTTTAGGCCTCCTTGAGTATGGGGGCAGCTCAGAACAGGTGGAAACCTGAGGAGGATCTCTTAACACCATCATCTTACTGGGCTCTAAACAGCCCTGCACAACTGAGGATTTTCCTGTAAATAAAAGAAAACCTGTACATACAGCATTTTGGCCCATTTTCTTTCCCTTTTGCAAAAGAGGTCCAATGTAACATAGTGGGGTGATTTAGAGTCCCAGGTGGTGGCTGCTGTTCTCCACTGTCTAGCTTGTACTGTGGCCAGGTGGTTGTGCAGAAGATTATATGTTTCTTCTTCAGAGTGTCTGGATCAAACTAAACTTGCCCCAATTTGATAGACTGCATCTCAAAAGGGTATTGGGGGGATTTTTGATCCCTGTGCATCCATCTAGAAAGTAAGGAGGGAAATAAAAAGGGGGAAAAAGGATAGACTTTGCTAACTGGGGTCTTCCAGAGCTGGGTGTCCCCAGATAACAACCTCGACCTGGCCATGTGGCTGAGGAACAAGGAGGGAAAGGGGAGAGGCTATACCTGCTGGGGTCTGTTGGAGCTGGGCATCCCCAGGTAATGACCCAGGCCATGTGGCCGAAGTACCCGTCCAGATTTCTCCTTTCCGATTTGTAGGAAGAGGGGATGTGCATTACCCCTCAAACCTAAGAGCCTTTAATATTTTAAGTACCAGGACAAATATATCTGTTGGTATAACAACCGGGTTCATTCATAAAAGCACCAGTGATTGGGTGGCCAGCCACGATAACGAAGGCATTTCCTGGGAAAGAGCAAAAGAAGCTGCTTGAAGGTGAAGGAGAAGGATCCAATAAAACCAGAAGTGCAAGTATTTAACTGTGCCCCACATGGGAGAGACATGGCAGAAACAGTTACAGAAATGCTGCCTTAAGATAGCCCAAATCTGTTCAAGTACAGGCATGTTCACGGGCTGTATAAACTCTTGGATCCTAAAAGGAGGCTAACGAAGTAGGCATTGACCAAGTCCCACTTTGCTTATTACTAGGCATACAAGTTCGCTCTGAGTGAGTGAGTCAGGCACTGGATGGCTTAGTGCAGACGAAACCAGGGGAGGAAACATTATTTAGCCTTAATATGGGAAAGGGCCATAAGCACCCCATTAGATTGGAAAGAAAAGTACATTATCAAAACCAATGTGAAGCCTGGAAGCATAGGAGTTATAATGCAGAGCCCTCCTTCCTAAAGAGAAACAAAATGAAAGACACCTACCACGAGGGACATGTCCCCAAACTCCTTATCACCCACCCGGGTTTAGCTGAGAACTCAACCATGCAGTCTGAGGAATGATGAGGGTGAAGAAGCGAAAGCAAGCACCAGCACCTCCTCAAGCGCTGGCCGCCATGTGAGAAGATCTGAAGCAAAGTGTTCTCATGGGGAAAAAAAAAAAGCTTACCTAGACAGAGTGATGCAAGTCAGAGCGTTCTCATGAAGAAAGGTGAGCTGACTCACCTCGACAGAATAATGTGAGTCACGGCGCCAAAAATATCGGGGTTTGGGGTTGGTAATCTTGTCTGTTCTTGGTTCTTGATATGCTCTTGGCCAAAGAATGACCAAAAGCAAGGTAAGCATGAAACGAGGTTTATTGAGGAGAGAAAGATGGGATTACAGAGCAAGAGGAAGATATAGGTTTACAGAGCAAGGGCAAGATACATTTGCCACAGACGACGACTAACAGACCCCTTGCCATGACTAAAAGGCCTTGGTTATGGTCTGGGTCTGGTTTTATCGTGTCTGGATTGGGCTTTCCTTGTGGTTTATATGTTACCATGGAATCACTTTGATGGACAGTTGGGAGTTATAACCTGAGTCTTACTATGCATGTGGATTTCCCATGAGCCTCTCTGAAAGCCAGTTGTTGTAGGTCACTTTTCAGACTCTATTGTACCTATGCTGTTTGGCCTGTAGGCTAGAGAGTCCTCTGCATTCTTTTGCAGTTGGCATGCTGAGTTCTGATTGGTGGATTCACAGGGCATTACCTCCTCCCCCACGTGTGGCAGTCATCCACCATGTCTCCAGGAGGGGCTGAAGGTACCTAGCTGTCTACCTACCAATTTTAGTTTTGATTACCAAATATGCTGCCCATCAAGGTAATGGTAAAGATGTGACAAACTCTTTATATTTTTACATAGTCCCCTGAATTTCATTATTGCCTCTATCAAAACAATAAGAAGAAAAAACTTTATTATTTGCCTTACTGTTATATTCCCTTGAAATATTTTCTCAAATATATAAGCAGGATTGGAAGAAGTTTGATATCTGTGTCAGTAGAAAGTCTCCACGGTCTCATCAGTTTTTGTAATCAACTTCATTTT
>NW_012152174.1:30994-33965 GCF_000956105.1 Propithecus coquereli | reverse complement strand
TAATAAAGTTTAATTATTTAAAATCTGATAGAGAAATACCTAACCCCATTTGTGAATGAATTTGTGGGGAAGGGATGTATAAGCATGAAATTTCCCTCCTTCAAGAGGAGAAACATTTCTTTCTGATTGGAAGTATATCATCTTGAGGTTTTACATAATCCCAGAATTAAGCTACAACAATAACCCACGTTGTTTTTTCTCCATTTACTTTTGTTAAGAGGGAGGAGCAGAGCAATGATCAGAGTGTGGGTTCAGAGAATTGATTGGATGTTCTAAGAAGGTAACTTGGTTACTTTTTTAGATAGCTGTATTGAATATAAGTCACATACTATACAGTTTACTTGTTTAGAGTGCATAATCAATGAATTTTAGTGTATTCACAATAATGTGCTGACACCACAGTCAATTTTAGAACATTTTTATCAACTCAAAAAGAGACCTGTACCTTTTAGCTAGACCCCTTGCCCATCTCCCCCAGACCTAAGTAACTTTAAATGTATTAATACTTTTTGTCCCTGTAGATGTGCCTATTAAGGACATTTCACATTAGTGGAATAATATAATGTATGATTTTTTTGTGACTGGCTTCTTTCCCTTAGTGTGTTTTCAAGATTCATCCATGTTGTAGTACGTGGCAATACTTCATTCATTTTTATGCCTGAATAATATTCCGTTGAGCAGATACACCACATTTTGTTTATCTGTTTATCAGTGGATATACATTTGGGTTGTTTCCATCTTTTAATTATTGTGAATAATGCTGCCATAAATATTGGTGCACAAGTTTTTGTGTGTACATATGTTTTTATTTCTTTTGGGTACATATCAAAGGATTGGGATTGTTGGGTCATATGGTAATTCTATGTTTAATTCTTGGAGAAACTGCCAGATTGCTTTTCAAAGTAGCTGTACCATTTTATATTCCCATAGCAGTGTAGAGTTCCAATTTCTCTACATCTTTGTTAATATTTGTAATCTGACGTTTTTATTCCAGCCATCCCAGTGGGTGTGAATTTACTTACTTTTGAAAAATATTTTAAAATATTCTGAAAGGGACAGAGTACAGTAATGCAATTACTCCGAAGCCTCAAAATGGATATAGAGAAGCAGCATGCATGTGAATTAAGGGAAGTTAGACTTGAAGAACAGATTTAAGGACAGGTTGAAGTGATTTTTAGCTTGACTCTAAGGTAAACTAGAAATTAAGAATATCTGAAAACAAACAAGAAAGACAATAAATTGTATTTGAGTTTGTGTGTGTGCATGTGTGTGTGTAGGTGTGTGTATTTTAAATAAAATTATATGTATTACTATGCTTATTAGTGTAATGAAGAAGAGTATTTTTATAGATAAAATGTCTTAATTTTGTGCTAATCTCAAGCATTTGGAATCACACTTTTCAGAAACATTGTCATCTGGACCACTTAGTCATTTACCTGGAGGCAGCTGATCAAAATTGCCCCAGTTCATTCAAGTCAGTTTGCTGTTTAGTCCTGCTCTGACTTTTTACAGTAGTTTTAGTCTGTGGACATACTGAGACTAACTGCCTTCCTCAGAGGCCAGTCTCAACATCTAAGTGCCTGCCTTGTTGGTCCTTGGTGTTGATGTCTTTTGTAGATGTTTCAGAATGGAGTTTTTGTTCCTTTCATCACTTTTTACTTTCAGTCCTTAATCTGGTGAAGATAGTGCTTGTCTCATAACAATTCACTGAAGTTATGCTATGAAAAGTGAGTAGTATTAGCAAGAAAGAACTGATAGCTGTGTGGGTGCTTCACTAAGGAATGTGAGGATCCACAGCGAAAGGCTTGCCTTCCTTGACCACAAGGAGCAGATCTGATTTTTTTGGCAGTAGAAATGAGAGGATGAGGCAGGTTGAAAGGTAGGACTGTGAGGAGTGGAGAGTCAGAAAAGGTAAGAAGAGAGCCCAGGGCTGAGAGATGTTTAGTCACCTCGGATCCACTGTGTATGGATTGAAAGGCAACCTAAGAGGAACAGTAAAGATAAGTTTTGCTGCATCCCCTGGGTGTCCAGTATGTCTGTGATGAGCTGCTGGTGTGAATGGGTTTTTTGGTGCAAGGCATGATATTTCCAGATGCCTACCAATGGGGTTTCATGGAAAATTTAGAGGGTACTGACTGCTACCCCACCTGGTTATTACCCGTTTTAGTAAGGATGGTATTCCTGCTTGAGAATTTCCCTTTCCTTTTATAGCACCCCCAACCCCACATTGACTACCCTCTGCTGTTTCTCTTGAATAGCAGGACCTCCCTGTGACATCTACTATAGTCCCCTGGCATCAAACCTGACCAATTCGCCAGACTTTATTCATCATAGCTACCTCTGACCTCAAGCACTAGCCCAGCCTCAGAGCTGTGCCTCATTTTCAGGACACTGAGTTTCGAGATCTTTCTTCCCACTAAGATGCAAGCTGCAGCTCTGACAAATGTTGCTCTTCCTCTGAACACTTTTCTACCTTATCTCTGGGTTTATTCACAGTCCACGGGATTTATTTTTAGTAACCACAATCGTAGTAACTTAGGCTTTGGAGGTGGGGCTTTGATTTTTGTATATAGACACTGGTTATTTCAAATCAATAATGATGAATCACGTGGCTGATAAAGCTGGGCAATATCTTTTGTTTTTCTTTTGGTAAAAGGCAAGGTGAATGCTATCATTAATTAGACCATTTGCATTTTGCAGTTGAGAAATCAGTTCCAAACAAGGAGATGAGATGAACCATGTTTAAAACAAAGATGACATAACTGGAACTCAGCGAAGCCTGCCTTACCGACAGCTTTTCAAGGTGAATACTTTTGAAGACAACATTGTTAAGGATATAACCTTTCCGAGGTTTGAAGAACCCATCTTTAACTTAAGAACAGTCATTCTAAGATCTCAAGAAGAAAACTATGATTACGTACAGCTTTATTTATTTATTTCTTTATTGAAACAGAGTCTCACTCTGTTGCCT
>NW_012152174.1:28888-29269 GCF_000956105.1 Propithecus coquereli | reverse complement strand
TTTCAGATTTATTAGGTTTATTTACCATCCAGTATAAACACGAACTCCTTTGCTCCCTGTTTCAGACTTTTTAACATCTTGGAGCTATCCTAAGTTTTACACATCACAACTGACCCACCCTTGCTTATACCCTAAACTTTCCCAAATCCAACCCTTTTTTACATTGTCTATTGTACTTTTGGTTGCAAATGTTTTAGACTTTAGGGTTTCTGTCTGTAATATTATACTTAAGAAATATCAATCTGTATTTTGTTCTAGTGCTTTTATGCTTCTTAATATTTTAAAATGTTTATATGTTCAATTTTCTTAAAAGACATTTTGATTTGAGAAAGCAATATGCTATTTTTCATAAATTAGTAGATTATTAAATATGTTAATATG
>NW_012152174.1:20360-21893 GCF_000956105.1 Propithecus coquereli | reverse complement strand
TACTTCTATCTTTTCCTCCACATTGAAGGAAGGATTCACTTCCCTACCATAAACTGCTTTGTGTCCTGGATCTTTCTTTGACTCCCATGAAAATGTTAGGCTGGAACCGACCCTTGCCTCTTCCTCCTCACTGATCCTTCTCTTATGGCTTTAATGTTTTGCTCTTTATAAAACATTTTCTGTCACTTTTATTTCATCGTCAAACTTTTGAATAAAAAGCCCATGCCTTCTGTTTTTTTTTTTACCACCCTCTCTTTTTAAACTGTTGTAATCATATTGTAATCATATTTCTGTTTTAAAACTGCTTTCCTGATAGTCAACAATAAACTAGTAATTAATTCAGGGACTATTCTTGGCTTAAACTTCTTGGAGGCGGGGGCAATGGAAATCACACTCTCTTTGAAACTGCAGATTTGTATCACTCATTAATCTAGTCCAAATATTTTTCAAGTACTTTACATATAATAACTCATCTTGTCCTCACAATACCCTATGAGGTGGTACCATAAGTACCCCCATTCTACACAAGAGGAAACTGAGGATTGTAGAAGTTAAACACTTATCTAAAGCCCACCTCAAATGTCCTTAGTTCTTTGCTCTCTCACTTATTAGATATCTTTGCCAGCTTCCCCCTCCCACCACTCTCTGTGAGCATTAAATTTCTCAAGACAGCTGCTGGTCCTTGTTTTCTCTCTTTACTCCTTTGCTTTCAATAAAATTGTCCTGTCTTGTTCATATGTTTATTATCTCTTTGGAGATCAATTCTTACTACTCTTGCAACATACTTTGTTCATTTTGAATTCAAAGCTCTGGTTTATTTGACAACTCACATCTAAAAGATTGTTTCCCTTCCCTTCTGATACTGCGTTTAATACCTGTCTTTTATGGCCTTGGCTTTACTGATCTCCCCTTTCTTCTCCAGATTCTGACAACTCGTACTATCTGGAACAATCTATTTAGTAATTAAGGTACTATTGCATTATGTGTTTGTTTCTTATGTATGTCTTGTCCTTTAAAGCTGTGCAAAAAGTTCTTGGAGTGATAGGGCTCAATGTTTTAAATATTTTATATTTTCTCTCTATCTTGAGTATTTAACATCTAACATAGTAGTGAATACATAAGTGGTATCAGTTAAGTTCTTTGGTTCCAAACAAGAGAAAACAACTCTGGCTAACACAGGAAAAACCTAAATAGTGGTAAGGATTTGGGGAGCTCACAGAACTTATTGGGAGATAGGAGATCAATGGCACTCCAGACACTGGTAGAATGCTGTTGCTGGTCAGGATGGAACTGCACCCACACATCTTTTAGACTGTTTGCTGAAGATTCAAATGACAGGAAAATATATTTTGAGTGGCCTACTTGAGATATCATGCCTGCCTCTCCAGTAAGGGAGAAATGTCACTACTTAAAGTTTAACCAGGTTGTATTCGATAGAAAAGAGGTAATTTCTCCAAAAGAAATCCCATTGCTGTTAGAAAATAAAAAGGATACTGAGAAACTAAAAAAAAAAAAAAAATTGAAATAGATGCT
>NW_012152174.1:18478-20310 GCF_000956105.1 Propithecus coquereli | reverse complement strand
GGTCAGTTTTTCCTCCAGGGCACGAGTAAGTATTTTTTTTGTTAAAGGTTCCAAAACATACCGCTGCTATTTTAAAGCAAAAGGATTATTTATTAGAAGATAAATCAGGGGATTATCCTTCACTGGGAATCCATAAGTAACTGAATTTGAAAAGTGGGCAAAAAACAAGAGATACTCAGAGGCCACGCTGCATGAATAATCTGGCCCATCCTTCAGTGCTCCTGCTGCAATGGATTAGGACTTTGAATAGCCATTCCACCTCTGCATCCTTTTCTTATGATTTAAATTTCTGATGGGTCGAGCTCAGGTGATGCTGCTGCCCACTGTTTAGTTGTACCAGGAGGTGACAAAGAAAGCGTCTTGTTTTCTTGGCGTTTTGGTGGAACAAACTATGAGAGGCAGGAGTCAGGAATTGTCCTCCTATGAGAAACTTAATCATAGGGAAATTCCACCCAAAGGAAGATCAGGATACTAACAAGGGTGGAAGATCAGTTGCATATCAGGAAGCCAAAAAAACACAAATATTGGAGCCTAGCGAGAAAAAAATTCAGTTTTTTTTTTTTTTGCAGTTAAGTGCCAGATAGAGAAGTTGCCTAGAGTTTAGGGGCCATGTCATGTGAACTAGAGTGCTACTTAGCAAAATGACATCTCCATGCTGTCAGAAACACTCTGGGACCAACTGAGGGAAATAAGTTCATAGCTCTCATCTTGTGCTCACTCTCCAGCTTAAGCTCATAGAATGGACTGATAGGCAGAATCATTACCTGCATTATTTAAATCATCATCATCATTATACTTACTATTTCACAAAGGATGTAATGGCCAAATTTATGTAAATTAACTGTGTATATGCTAGAACTCCACTCTATGAAGAAATAAAATCCTGTCTGAGATAAGTAATTTTAGAATATATATTTCTGAGAGATATCTGGTTCTATAAGGTCCTAACTGGATAGAAATGGTTTCTTGATTGAATCTGAGGGAGACATTGTAATGCTCTCATTAAATGCTCACTGGGGACCATGTCTCAAACAAGATTAAGAACCATCTTTGCACATATCTTCTAACATCCCAAACAAGAATTGGAGCATTCAAATAGAAGTGAAGCCATAGGATATAAGAAGCCTACTATATTTCTGTTAAGCTGGGGAATCCTAGAGAAAGAGTAGTCTGTAAGAAAAATTTGGGCGGGCCCTAGGCATACCCCTTTCCCATAGCCTATACTGGCGAGCCTCATTATGTCATTTCAACGGGTCGGCCGAAAGTAAGGTAATGTATATACCTAGGGACATACAAGCATTGCTGAGACTAAAGAGAGTTGCTCTTCTGGAAATGGTGGCTCCCTTTTCTAGGCTTCACACATCACTCAGAAGCTGCTGACTCCCTGGAGTTAAAGTATTTCTGACATAAAATATTATTCATTATTCTTGACTTAAATTTTTAGTATCAAAGAAATAGAAGGGGCTTTGGAGGCTCTCTTTTCTTTCCTTCCACTCTGTGTAGAAATCTACTCCATGATATGTCTTATCTAATCTGAGCACTTTTAGTGACCATTTCTCTCTTCATAAATTAGTGTTTTATTTTTAAACAGCTCAGCCTAACAAGACATATTAAATACATTTTATCTTTTTCAGTTAATAGGGATAGTTTTTCTATATTTGACCTATCAAAATTTCTTGAGATAGTAGAACATCTCAATAAGGTGAGCAAATATTTGTCATTTTCTAGCATTTTGCAGCTTTCTGTAGCCTCTTTATCTTTACTTTATTTTGCCTCTCCCATTTTCCTGATAAGATCATGCGCACTGGTCCTGAGTTTCATCACGGAGTTTA
>NW_012152174.1:14739-16549 GCF_000956105.1 Propithecus coquereli | reverse complement strand
AGAGGAGATTGAAGCAGATGAAATTTAAGGTCCCACCAATTAAAAATTCTGCCTTTCCAAAGAGAAATATTTATTCATATTTGATATAGTTTTAAGGTGGCCCGTGATTAATTATCACTTGCTGGATATAATTATTGAATCTCCATGAACACCTGAAACTTTTTATTCTGTTATTACTACAATATTATACTTAACACACTCTATTGCACTTATCTGTATATGTATCTGCTTTTTTTACTTGATTTTGAGGTTCTTGAGTTCATGTTCCTTGGTAGGACCATGATTTACATGTCTTTGCAAGCTTAACAATTATCAGGATGTCTGGCACACAATAGGCATATCATAAAAGTTTCTGAAAAAATAGTTCAACAAATGTAGTATGAATGCCATTTGAGATTTACGTTTTTATCATAGACATTCTAGTCCAGATACCAAGTTAGAGCGAGCAGTGGAGCAAGTAATGCAGTTTAGCTGTTTGCTTACATTTCATCCCGTGTAGTGATTTCTTTTGTTTTGTTTTGTTTTATGCTATCCTTTTCCCCTAAAAGAATAAAAGTAGCTTGTACATACTCATAAATTACAGTAGAATAAAAAAATATGCAGGTGAATAAATATGATCAAAGGTAAAATTGGCATAGGAAATTAAGATGTACTAGGGGTACAGTTGATATAAAAAGTTTATACCACAAAGATGCTACATATTTGATAGGAAGTGAGATATGATAGTTGCTCTGAGCTTCCCTTCAACAAAACAGAGAGAGAAACAATCCCAGTAGCAAAACTGACAGTGTTGATAGGCTAAACACAAACCACGTGCAGAGAAGAATGCCAATTTTTATTTGATCCTTACGTAGACTTTTCGACAATGTTACACTTGAGAGATGGTTCTACCCTGGGTCTTCCTCAACAAGATGCCAAGTGATATGGTGGATGAATTACCAACTAATCTTATGATAAATGGAATGATTTTGTTGCTTTTCATAACTCTCAAAATAAGTATGTAGATATCATGATACCAATTTGTAGTACAGAAAGAATTATTTTTAAACAGCCAGAGCAATGTGTTCTATCTCTCTGATATTATGGCCCCATGCAAGACAAAAATCTAGTACACCTGGAAAAGTGTGCGTACATTACACATTATTTTAGATGGCCATTCAACAATATTATCTCTCATAACCAAGCAAAGTTTTCATCTCTAGATCAATTCTAGTTTGCAGATAGTAAACATTGTCCATTAAAGGTTGATTTACAGAAATATTGTCATTGGAAAACAATGTAAGATTGCTATGGTTTTGTCAAAAATCAGAGATATTATTTGTTTAATTTTTTAACAGATACATATCTGAATAGATAGTCATCCCATTGCCACATGCAGATTGGCCAAGGTTTAATCTACCTTACGCCTACTCTAGCACACTATTCCAGCACATTGCAGAGTAGCTGCCAATGGTCACCTGATTTCAATCACAAAAATAGTTTTAATAATTGTAGCTGTTACATTCTCAAAAGAGGACTTATAAAACACTCTACATGGTCATAAACAATTTATAAAGAGTAGCTAACTTTAATTATAATAAATTCTTGGTGACCCATACAAGTTGATTTCTATTTAAAATGTACATTTTCATTTTTAAGTAAGTTGACCTGCTATATTATAACAGATAATTGGATATATGAGAATTATTTGTTGGAAGATATTCACCAAAAATGCTAGTATTGACTTCTCCGTAGCTGATTTTAAGACCTTTTGGATTTTGTTTTATTTTTTTATTGATACATAATAGTTGTACATATTTTGGGGGTACAT
>NW_012152174.1:12029-12338 GCF_000956105.1 Propithecus coquereli | reverse complement strand
TATATTGATTTGCATTTGTTCATCAATGGGATGAATTCCATTTGGTCATGGTGAATGATCTTTTTAATGTGTATTGGATTTGGTTTGCTGGTATTTTGTTGAGGATTTTTGTATCTATGTTCTTTAGGGATATTGGCTTAAAGTTTCCTTTATTTGTTGTGTCCTTGTGTGGTTTTGGTATCAGGGTAACAATGGCCTTGTAGAATGAGTTTGGAAGTATTCTGTCCTCTTCAATTTTTTGAAATAGTTTCAGTAGAATTGTTATTAGTTCTTCTTTAAATGTTTGATAGAAGTAAACACTGAATCCAT
>NW_012152174.1:10573-10965 GCF_000956105.1 Propithecus coquereli | reverse complement strand
AATGACTTCCAGTTCCATCCACATTTCTGCAAGTAGGATTTCATTCTTTCTATGGCTGAATAATATTTCATTGTGTATATATACCACATTTTCTTTATCCATTAATCTCTTACTGGACACAAAGGTTGATTCCATATTTTGGACATTTCGAATAGAGTTGCAATAAACATGGGAGTGCAGATATATTTTTAATATATTAATTTACTTTCTTTTGGATGTACGTTCAGCAGTGGGATTTACAGATCATATGGTAGTTCGAATGTTAGTTTTCTGAGATACCTTCATACTGTTTTCTATAATGGCTGTACTACTTTCCCACTAACAGCATAGGAGCATTCCCCTTTCTCCGTATTCTTGCCAACATTTATTTTTTGACCTTTTGATAATAGTCA
>NW_012152174.1:6697-7333 GCF_000956105.1 Propithecus coquereli | reverse complement strand
ATTATTGATTATAGTAACTTTGTTGTGCTTTCAAATATTGTTCATTCTAACTATGTTTTTGCACCCACTAACCATCCCACTTTATCCCTCACTCTGCATTACCCTTCCCTGCCTCTCATAACCATCATTCTACTCTGTCTCCATGAAATCAATTGTTTTTAACATTTAGCTGCCACACATGAGTGAGAAAATGTGAGATTTGTCTTTCTGCACTTACCTTATTTCACTTAACTTAATGTTCTCCAGTTCCATCCATATTGCAAATGGCCGGATTTCATTCTTTTTTTGTGGCTATATAATATTCCACTGTGTATATGTACCACAATGTCTTTATCCATTCACCCACTGATGGACACTTAGGTTGATTCCAAATATTGGCTATTGTGAATAATGCTGCAATAAATATGGGAGTGCCGATATCTTTTCAATATCCTGAATTTCCCTTCTTTGGATATAAACCCAGCAGTGGGATTGCTGGGTCATATGGTAGTTCCATTTTTAGTTTTTTGAGTAACCTGCATACTATTTTCCACAGTGGTTGCACTAATTTACATGCCCACCAACAGCATACAAAGGTTCCCCTTTCTCTACATCCTTGCCATTATTCATAATTGCCTGTGTTTTTCATGAAAACCA
>NW_012152174.1:5928-6647 GCF_000956105.1 Propithecus coquereli | reverse complement strand
TTAATGTTCTCCAGTTCCATCCATATTGCAAATGGCCGGATTTCATTCTTTTTTTGTGGCTATATAATATTCCACTGTGTATATGTACCACAATGCCTTTATCCATTCACCCACTGATGGAAACTTAGGTTGATTCCAAATATTGGCTATTGTGAATAGTGCTGCAATAAATATGGGAGTGCTGATATCTTTTCAATATCCTGAATTCTCCTTCTTTGGATATAAACCCAGCAGTGGGATTGCTGGGTCATATGGTAGTTCCATTTTTAGTTTTTTGAGTAACCTGCATACTATTCTCCACAGTGGTTCCACTAATTTACATGCCCACCAACAGCATACAAAGGTTCCCCTTTCTCTACATCCTTGCCATTATTCATAATTGCCTGTGTTTTTCATGAAAACCATTTTAACTGGGGTGAGATAATATCTCTTTGTAGTTTTGACTTGCATTCTGACAACTAATGATACTGAGCATTTTTTCATATACCTGTTGGCCATTTGTATGTCTTCTTTTGAGAAATGTCTATTCAGATCTTTTGCCCATTTTTAAATTGGGTTATTTGGTTTTGTTCCTATTGAGTTGTTGGAGCTCCTTATATATTCTAGTTATTAATCCCTTGTCAGATGGGTAGTTTGTAAATTATTGTTTCTCTCCTTCTCCTAATTTTGGGTTTGAGTTTTTTGCTTGCTATTCTAATTCCTTGCAGTACATCTTTATT
>NW_012152174.1:5510-5878 GCF_000956105.1 Propithecus coquereli | reverse complement strand
TTCTCTACATCCTTGCCATTATTCATAATTGCCTGTGTTTTTCATGAAAACCATTTTAACTGGGGTGAGATAATATCTCTTTGTAGTTTTGACTTCCATTCTGACAACTAATGATACTGACCATTTTTTCATATACCTGTTGGCCATTTGTATGTCTTCTTTTGAGAAATGTCTATTCAGATCCTTTGCCCATTTTTAAATTGGGTTATTTGGTTTTGTTCCTATTGAGTTGTTGGAGCTCCTTATATATTCTAGTTATTAATCCCTTGTCACATGGGTAGTTTGTAAATTATTGTTTCTCTCCTTCTCCTAATTTTGGGTTTGAGTTTTTTGCTTGCTATTCTAATTCCTTGCAGTACATCTTTATT
>NW_012152174.1:0-421 GCF_000956105.1 Propithecus coquereli | reverse complement strand
TGCAAAAGTTCAGCTTTAAATTAGTCAGCTAGATAAGTTTCCTTTCGTGTTCAACCAAAGACAGTGGTCAATATTATAGAACATTGCAAGGGATATGTACATTTATAGGATGTGACACCTGCATTTTTTTTTTGTCTATCTAAAGCTAAGCATTGCACATTCCCAAAGATAAGGCTTGATGTAGAATTTAATCTGGTGACTGATGCTCTCCAATAGTATGCAGCAATAAAGTCATTCCTTATGAGCACTGACTATCTTCTGCTCCAATATATAGTGATAAATATAAGAGTAGACATCAATAGACAAGAAATTTCAAAAAAACCAGAGTATTTAGAGACAAGTTGATGGATGAAACAGAACAAAGAGTTCCACTCACAGTATATGGTCTGGAAGTTGTATTGAGAAGGTAGGAGCTTATTAT
>NW_012152173.1:6693-7072 GCF_000956105.1 Propithecus coquereli | reverse complement strand
AAATACCATACTGATAAACACAAACTTTATTTTTTTTTTTTTTATTTCAGCAAATTATGGGTGTACATATGTTTAGGTTATGTGTGTTGCCCTTGGTTCCCCCCCACCGAAGTCCGTGTTTCAAATATTTTGTCAATGGAACATAACCCCAGAGAAAGTTGAAAACATACAATTGCCCAGGTATATAAAACACACTATTAGTTAAAGGTTTGGCCAGCATTATTACTTTCCGATTAGCTAGTTCATGACAATTGTGTTTGGTGCTGAAGGTATCTGTCTATCATAATTATTCCCTGTCATATGTTATTCTACCTTACTCAATTTTGGATCTGAAAAACTTACTGTTCTATCAGTTCTGTCAGCTCAATTTATTTCAATT
>NW_012152173.1:3935-4314 GCF_000956105.1 Propithecus coquereli | reverse complement strand
AAAAACATTCACATAAGTTTTGAAGTTACAGGACATTTCAAATGGATTTCCTTTCAGATGATCATACATCCACAAACATACTTAATTTCATGCTTTAAAAATATTTTATGTGAAAATTTTAAAGTGACAACTATTTATGTTCTTTTGTTCAAAGTAAATTATTTTAGAGTACATGCATTAAAAACTCTTTTAAAGATACGCGTATTAATGTTTTAATTTAATACAATACTACTGCCCTCTAGAGGGCAAATTGGTTCAGGTCATTTACAGGTTTCAATATCTGCCATAAGGGATCAACAGTCAATTCCCAAAGACATAGAAGATACATAGACTCAATATATAGACAGTACTCAAGAATATTATATGATATTCTTTAGTC
>NW_012152173.1:2772-3828 GCF_000956105.1 Propithecus coquereli | reverse complement strand
CTTTTTGGCCCAATATTCCCCCATGGCATGTTTTTAGAGCTAGTTGGATTGAACGATAGTACTATAGAGAAAATATCTTTGGTTAGTAACACTATGTGTCTTGTATTTTGCAAATCAGGCAGCTCTGCATTCTCACTCTGATAATGCTTTCCAAAACAGCTGTTACTAAACAGTCTTGGCATCTTCATGCTTTTGGCCTGAGGGAAAATCTCAATGTGGTGGAAAGAGAGAACTTCTCTCCTCTATGACTCTATGAGATGCTTTGTTGTTGTATGCTCTAGAGCTAACATAAGAGAATAGACAGGAAGATATTTCTTTAGCCTCGGGGCACTTATTTCCCTCTTTCCTCTCTATGGATGTTCTACGAATGTTATTGACACAGTTTAGGCAGCTCAGTGGTCCTCAGTGGTGCCTTTGGTTTTTATAATTGCCTGGTCATTTTCCATTCATCACAGATTTCTATACCCTGTTTTTTTCATACATGTTGGGCCACGTATCCTTTTGTGCTGGGTTGAAAATCACTCTTAGTGTTCAGTATGTTGGCCAGAGGCCTGATTTACCCATTCTTTGTAATCCTTGCTTTTTCACTTGGCAGCCTACTTATTTTCATCAACTGGTCTCTTCCTTGAAATACATACCTGTTTCTCTTTTTTTAAATAACTCACAAGTCTTAGAGTTTACCATTGTGTAAAAGTTATCTTTTTCTTTAGAAGTTAATCAAATATAATCATTTCATTCATCAGTGACGGCCCTACTTATACTCTAACATCATTACTGACTAGCATATAAATGTAAGTCTCTTGCCCCTGTCTCCTCATTGTCTCTTCAAAAGCCACTTCATACTGTTGTATGAAGGTCCGAGTGTTTTATACAGCAGATTATTCTTAAGGCTGTAACTGGCGCATAGGAAAAATACTGCTAAACTTTTTAATAATCACCTAAAGAGAGAATTCAATCTTTGGCCATCATAGATAACTAGAACTGGACTTTCTCTTCCAACATAAAGTACTAAAAACCTGGACAAAAATGTATAAAGCCGTTGTTCGCAGACGTGAT
>NW_012152173.1:0-472 GCF_000956105.1 Propithecus coquereli | reverse complement strand
TATTACAATCCCTTTGAAATAAAATTTGATCTAAGTCAATTCCCAAATATGTAGGCTTAAACAAAAATCAACAGTAAAAATCCCATGGCTTATGAGAGTGGATATATGGCTCATATCCGCATTCTCTGTTACTCAGTTTTAACTGAGCACCAATTTAGACCTAGGGCTGCCTATACAAAGTCAACGAGAATATTATTTTGCTTATCTGGAGAATACGGGAATTAATTTCTTGATTTATCACTATATTTTAAACCGTAGGTCTAAAAAGAATTATTTTACATGTGTGAATTTTTGACTTTGTCTTAAAATACGTTTATGTCCTCTAATGGGGTTCAGCATGAATAATAACAACTTCTAGTTGTACAGTTTTTAAATTATACTTAGCATAATTGATGTTTTTTATTCTTTATATGCAATACTTTTTACCCACCACATTTGTTAAACATAAAATTCTTATGCCCTCTGTTAAGAT
>NW_012152172.1:27176-27635 GCF_000956105.1 Propithecus coquereli | reverse complement strand
AAAAAAAAAAAAAAAAAAAATCATCCAGTTGATTCGGATGCATCCTAATTCCTTCATTTGTGTAGTTGACAGATTTAGCAAATAGTACTTGCCATATACTTACATTAAAAAATTACTCATTGTTTATCTGAAATTCAAATTTAATTGGGCATTCTGTAGCTTATTTAGCAATTCTATTCATTTGACATAACAACAGAGACTCAATTTAAATGCATTTTTAAAAAATCTCATAGCTGACTATATCAGAGCTAAGATTCAAATTGAGTTCTCTTGAGTATAAGAGTTCTTTGCAAAATATAAATGTATAAAAAGTAAGATATTTGTACCTGTGTGAATTAAATGGTATTCTTCTTGTTTTCTTAACATGTTGCTTTTCATATGCAGCTCAATCTTATAAATCAGTTATTGTAGATAGCACATAAAAGAGAAAATTATGTGTCTCTAAATATAAGAAAACCG
>NW_012152172.1:24023-24566 GCF_000956105.1 Propithecus coquereli | reverse complement strand
TATTTTGAAAAAAAAAAACTCTAGCACAATTATTTTCATTTCTTTTTTTTGTTGCAAAATATTAACAGGGGTACAAATGTTTTGGTTACGTGAATTGCTTTTGTACAGTTTGAGTCAAAGTCATAAGTGTCTCTATCACCCAGACAGTGTGCGTTGTACCCGTTAGGTGTGGATTTACCCATCCCCTCCGCTCCCCTGCCACCTGCTTGATTTCCGTTGAATTTTACTACCATATGTGAACATGAGTGTTGATTTATAAGTTTCAATTTAGTAGAGAGTACATGTGGTTTTTGTTCTTCCATTCTTGTGATACATCACTTGATTGTCTTCAGTTGCATCGAGGTTGTTACAAAAGGTGTTAGTTCCCCATTTTTTATGGCTGTGTAGCACTCCATGATACACATATACTACGTTTTATTAATCCACTCATGTATTGATGGGCACTTGGGTTGTTTCCACATCTTTGTAATTGTGAATTCTGCTGCTATAAACATTCTAGTGCAGATGTCTTTTTTATAGAGTGTCTTTTTTCCTTTGGGTAAA
>NW_012152172.1:11616-12503 GCF_000956105.1 Propithecus coquereli | reverse complement strand
TAAACTCATTGAATTGTACAGTTAAATTACACGCATAGTTTGGAGGTACAGGCTTGCTATTTACAATTTTGACCTGTCACCGAGCAGTCCAGCCCCCTTTTACAGAACGTGAAAGCTTACATGGTTGATACTTAAGCGTAGGTTAATATAAATTTAAATTAGTCTTTCGAACGCCGGCTGATTTCTGTATGTTTGTATATAGCATTCTTCGACAGTTTTTGTGGGTCAGGAATGTGAGCACAACTCACCCGGGTGGTCTTTCGAGGGTCTTACGGTCAAGGTGTCAACTGGAAGTGGGTTTGATAAGAAAGCATAACTGGGGAAGAATCCACTTCCGTGCTCATGTTTGTTGGCAGGATGTGGTTCCTGATAGGTTGCTCTACTGAGGGCCCCAGTTCGTCTTTAACTGTTGGCCAGAGGACGCTCTCCCTGCCCTGCCACATGGGCCTTTCCAGCACTGCTGCTCATTTCATCCAACTACAAAAGCCAAAAAAGCAATAGAATCTCATAGAAATCATAATCTCTTGAAACCTAATTATGGAAGAAACATCCGATCACCTCTGCAGCATCCTGTTGGTTAGAGAACATCCCCCTCTGGGGAAAGGAATTACACAAGGGCATGAATACCACGCAGTGGGGTCTTCGGAGGGGCCGTCTGAGAAAGCCATCCACCACAGTTGGTGACCTTCTCCAGAACGTTATCCAGTCGGGTTTCGGTGGAGTGGTAGATACAGAAACCAGATACCAGTGGTTGGGAAACAAGTGTGAAATAAGAAAATGGAGTTTTGTATAGACAACCCATTTAAGAGTCTTAACTAAGAAAGTCAGGAGATTGGGATGAGGCAATGCTTTTTATTTTATTTTTACTTACCTTTTTTTTTTTTTTT
>NW_012152172.1:0-351 GCF_000956105.1 Propithecus coquereli | reverse complement strand
CCATAAGTTTCTAGAATACAGAATAGGTTCTATTTTATAGGAGGCATAGGTCTCCTCTGTCATTATGGGCTCTCAATAATGATATTGAATGAACACACAAGATCAGTGAAGACCAAGGAGATCAGTGTGTAAAGTTGACTTCGGGCCTCAGGTGTGGGGCGGGTGAAAGTCACCTGTCTGAAAGGTGGTGCCTAATGTTTCTTATGCTCAAAAAAATTCAGCTTCAGGCCGGGCACGGTGGTTCACGCCTGTAATCCTAGCACTGTGTGAGGTCGACGCGGGAGGATTGCTTGAGCTCAGGAGTTCGAGACCAGCCTGAGCAAGAGTGAGACCCTGTCTCTACTAAAAATA
>NW_012152171.1:8280-9609 GCF_000956105.1 Propithecus coquereli | reverse complement strand
ATGTAGTAATAGAGATTGGGTTTATTCTTCTACATGAAACTGAAAAACTAGACAAACTATACACAACAAGATGTTTTTGACTTTGGATATCAGATTGAGGTATGCCTGTAAACTGTAAGACCAATGCTTTACAAAAAACATTTTAAATACCAAGTTTCTGAGTAATAACATAAAAATAAATCCTCCTGCTTCTTGAAAAGATGTATGTAGTAATAGGGATTGGGTTTATTCTTCTACGTGAAACTGAAAAACTAGACAAACTATACACAACAAGAGGTTTTTGACTTTGCATATCAGATAGAGTAGGCAGTTCTAGTCAAACAATCTCTGAAAGATGGGAAACAAACTGAGTCCCACGAATGCCTCAAATTACTATTCATGGAAAGAGTAAAGGGGAGTGGAAACTTCAGTGGAGCTGGCAGCCTTCTTATTTGACAAGACAAAGTTGGGAGTTTGGGGAGGCCAAGGAAACTTCAGAGGATCCACAAAGGGTTCTGTTCTAGTCTTGAGCTGAGTACTGATCAGTGCGTATGTGTGAGAACACTATCTGAGGCTGGGAGAAGAAATACCCAAAAGAAGCACAAGCAATCCCCAAAGCTCTCACGGATCTAGGAGTAGTTCATGTTCACACTAGCTAGAATGAAAATCTCATGATTCACGAGGTATCGGTAGAGGACTCAGAAGAACACTAAAGTAGCCAACCAAAGCCTACTTTAGTCCCACCTAACAAAGCTTAAAAGTAGGCTCAAAAGAGTAAAAATTAATTCTATTTAATTCAAGTCCTAATAACATGCCTCTAAAACTGAAACAGGCATTTCAAAAACTAACTTACAGTTAAGGAATATGGTCAAACATATTTCTCTTTATGGCTTTCTCTAAATTTTCCCAAAGTATTAGAGCTAGGTATATATTTTTTGTTTTGCTTTGTTTTATTTTTATTTCTATAGTCTTAAGATTGTAGAGATAAGGATACAAAAATGATTAAAAAGCATACTGCTGAGGGAATGCCACTGGGTAAAAACAGAGGCAAGCAGAAGGACTAGGGCTGCCTTGGGTATAAGTATATTAAGGCCCATCCCTTCCTAACAAATGTCCTCTTGTTTATTTCTGTCGGTTGTGACACTAGTTGGGGTCAATGGATCCCTGCGAATCTGTGTATCTTTAGGTAATGTTAATAATATTCTATTTTCATGATCCTGTATTCATTTATTTAATCAATGTATATCAAGCGCTACTATATTTTAGGTACAGTTATAGACACTGGAGATACAATAGTAACAAAACGGAGTATCTGCATTTCTGGAGCTATGCCATTCTAGTCAATCATGG
>NW_012152171.1:5108-5690 GCF_000956105.1 Propithecus coquereli | reverse complement strand
ATATTTCTGGTCCCAGGCATTTCAGATAAGGGATACTCAATTTGTACAATGTTGGTGCAAATGCTAAAATGGTACATACCCTATAGAGGGCATTTAGCAATATCTAACAAAACCACTTATGCATTTATGCTTCAATCTAATAAAGTCACCTCTGGAAATTTACTGTGAAGATAGAGATAGACATCTAACAACATAAAAGCAATCATGTGTGTGCACACACATACACAGTAATTCATTGAAGCATTATCCGTAATTGCAAAATACTGAAAATAACCTAAATGCATGAACAGAATGACTGAATAAACTATGGTACAGTTCAATGTGTGTGTCTGTCCACTGACAGAACAGAGTGCTATGAAGCTATAAAAAGAATGAGGAAGACCTCGAAGAACTGATATGGAGTGATTTATCAGGATATACTGTTGAATGATAAAAGCAAGGTAGTTGGCTATCTTTTGTGAAAGAAAGTAAAAGAACTAAGGAAAACAGAAAACACATACGGACCTGTTTACTTTCACAAACAACAAACACCAAAAACAAAAGATAAAAAAGAATTGGGGTGGGTTTAGGGAAAGGGAGGAG
>NW_012152171.1:2229-3238 GCF_000956105.1 Propithecus coquereli | reverse complement strand
TAATTAACAACTCAACAAAGAGGCTGGGATTACGTTATTCAAGCCAAGTGTGAGAATCCATATCTGTATGTGTTTGAATAGAAGTGAGGAGTTTCCAAAAATTAAGAAGGCACATTATATTCAAATTCTTACTTGAAGTCTCCATAAATTATGGTACCTTCAACTTTACTTTGATAAACAAGGTAGTTTTTGGGGAATCCACATTAGCCTGAAATGCAGTGCTAGATATTTACAGAGTTCACTTGACCAAAACCACCTGATTTTTTAAAATGTGGGTTGGGGGAGAAGGAAAGAATGCAAAGAAATTTAACAGTGACTTATTTAGGTATCATTTCTGGAGGTATAACTTCACAATTTTGAGCATAAAATATAACTGTAATGAAGCTATCCTAAGATCAATTTAAAATACATAGTAGTAGAGTAGGATAAGGTAAAGACATATATCATAATGCATAGCAGCCACTGGAAAAATAAAGCAAGAGGTACAGCTAATAAGCTTGAAGAAATTAAAAAGGAACACTAAAAATTACTTGGTAATCCCAAAGGGAGGAAATAAAGAGGGAAAATAGTTCAAAAACTGAACAATTAAAACACAAATAGCAGCTATTGTTTCATGATGAAATACTGAATGCTTTCTTTTTAAGATCAAGTATAAGGCAAGAATGTCTAGTGCCCTAGCTTCTATTCAACATTGTATTAGATGTCAACATTTACTAGAGGTCCTGGCTAGTTCAATTAAAACAAGAAAAGGAAACAAACAGCAAAAAAATTAGAAAGAAAGAGTAAAACTATATTTAGAAGAGAAAGGCCAGGCGTGGTGGCTCATGCCTGTAATCCTAGCACTTTGGAAGGCCAAGGTTGGAAGATTGCTTGAGCTCAGGAGTTCAACACCAGCCTGAGCAAGAGTGAGACCCCATCTCCACTAAAAATAGATACATTAGCTGGGCATCATGGTACACGCCTGTAGTCCCAGCTACTCAGGAGGCTGAGGCAGGAGGATCACTTGAGC
>NW_012152171.1:0-869 GCF_000956105.1 Propithecus coquereli | reverse complement strand
TCACAGCAGCAGCACCCAAATGTCCGTCACCTGATGAATGGATAAATAAAATGTAAATATTACTAGGCAATAAAAAGGAATGAAGTTCTGATATACATGCTACAACATGGATGAAACTTGAAAACATTACCTTAACTGAAAGAAGTCAGCCACAAAAGACCACATATTGTATGATTCTACTTATGTGTAATGTCCAGAATAGGCAAATTTATAAAAATGGAAAGTAGATTAGCATTTCTGGGGGCTGTGGGGAGGAAAGGGGGAGTCACTATTTCTTTTTCAGGTGAGGAAAATGTTCTAAAACTGTGGAGATGGTTGCACAACTCTGTGAATATACTAAAAACCATTGAATTACACAGGTTAAATGGGTGAATTTTATTGAACAATATATAAATCCTACTGAGTTTTTCTATATCCTTGCTGCTGTTCTGCATAGTTGTTCTATCAGTTGTTGAAGGAGTGCTATCACATTTTGCTTCTCCTGTGTTGCAGCGCTGATATTTGGTGCACACATACTTAGAATTGCTACGTATGCTTGGTGGATTGACCCCTTTTGTCATTATGTTAATATAATGTCCATCTCTGCCTCTAGTAATTTTCTTTTTTTGAAGTCTACTTTATCTGATTTTAATATAAGTATTTCTTCTTTCATTTGATAATTACTTGTAAAATATATTATTTTCCATCCTTTTACTCTCAACCTGCCTATATGGCTATATTCGAAATGAGCATCTTATAGATCAGCAGTCCCCAACCTTTTTGGCACCAGGGACTGGTTTCATGGAAGATAATTTTCCATGGACCCGAGGGTGTGGGGGTATATGGTTTTGAAATGGCTCAAGTGCATTACATTTATTATGTACTTTATT
>NW_012152170.1:6276-6969 GCF_000956105.1 Propithecus coquereli | reverse complement strand
TTCTCTCTCATTCCTCACATCTTATTTCCAATCCATCAGTCTGACCTGTTCAACATATATCCCAGTTGAACTAACTACTCTCACCCTCTCTGCTCCGGCCATTTCACTCCAAACAACCACATTGTTCACCTGAACTACTCTAATGACCTCCTAAGTGGCTTCTCTCCCTCTTCTACTCTCCATACCCCATAACCAAACAGAGCAACCAAAGTGATCTTTCTAAGACATAAACCAGATCATGACAAGCTCCTTTTTAACATCCCCAAATAACATCTCATTAAAATCATAATTTTCCACATGGAAGCTAAAAAAAAAGAATTCTAATTTCCATCAATTAGCAAAACTATGAGTTGTTAGGCACCAGAGCTGTTCTATGTAGCTATGTAGGAAACATGTCTTTTGAGCATAGATCCCTCAGTCAAAGAGGAGAGGGAGAGATGGAAAGAGTTCTGGTACCACTTCAGTATCCTCATTCCTAATTATCCTGATGCCAGATGTACCTCTTCCTTCACACATCACATTACTTTGTTACTTAGGCCAATAAAGACTTGAGTTCTGCTGAGCTATTCTGAATTGGGTTTCTCTTACTTATAATGAAATCTCAACCTCTATAATTGATATGTAATGTTCCAGGCTGAATTTTAAAAGCAGACAAATAAAGCCCTTTCCATCTGAGGCAATTTCTTCTTGGGT
>NW_012152170.1:4381-4731 GCF_000956105.1 Propithecus coquereli | reverse complement strand
GTAACTGAGATGGAAAACTCATTAAAGGAATTTAAAAGCACATTCGAGTAGGCAGAAGAAAGAATTGGTGAACCTGAAGATAAGACAATGGAAAATATTTAGTCTGAGGAAGAGAAAGAAAAAGATTAAAGAAAAGTGAACAGAGCTTTGAGGTCTTGTGGGACACATCGGGTGGACCAACATATGTGTTGTAACAGTTCCAGAAGGAGGAGAGAGAGAAAAAGGATAAAAGAGAATATTTAAAGAAATAATGGTCCACTTCTCAAATTTGATGAAAGACATGAATATAAATATCTAAGAAGCTCAACAAAATCAAATAAAATGAACTCAAAGAGACTCTCATTGAGACA
>NW_012152170.1:1833-2236 GCF_000956105.1 Propithecus coquereli | reverse complement strand
TGCTTAGAAAATTTATTCTTAAAGATATATCGCATCTATATCTGAGCTTTTAATCTTATCAATTTAGTGATTAGATGGGAGAAGATAAAATCCAACTTTAATAATGCCTATAAAAAGAATGCTTGAAAATTTTGAATTGCCTTGAGACTTGTATGTTAATTTGAACCACAGAGACAATATAAATACAAAGGCAACAATTGAAAGAAAAGGGATTTCTAAGAAAAATGATTTCAGTTCTTAGGTTCTCAGTGTAGTTACCTAATGGATTACAAAAGGTATATTGCTTTTTGGAAAAAAAAAAGGAAGGGAGGGAGGAAGGATGGAAAGAAAAAGGAAGATGCTAATGCATCTTGAATTACTGAAGTTTTAGGTTAAAAAATGCAATTTGTTTAGCAACTTTTAT
>NW_012152170.1:0-428 GCF_000956105.1 Propithecus coquereli | reverse complement strand
ATTTGGGGAAAGAGAGAAGAAACTCTATATGTAAATGCCAAAAAAATTAAAATATCTTAACTTGATATTACAACATGGATACTTAATGATTTCAAGTTCAATGCCAGAAGTCTGCCTTGAGTGAAATCGCCTAACTTAGACTACTCTAAAAAAAATGTTTTAAGTATTTTAATAAGAGGCTGCTGTAAATGTTTACTTATATCATTTATAAGAATTACAGGTTTCCTTTTAAAATGGAATTGAGATAATTATTTTATTAGTTTATAGAGAGTATTAGATTCTTCTAGCAACCTTTTTTCCTTAGACTCTGACATCTTTTTTATACACACTAAGTGCTTAGAAAATTTATTCTTAAAGATATATCGCATCTATATCTGAGCTTTTAATCTTATCAATTTAGTGATTAGATGGGAGAAGATAAAATCCAA
>NW_012152169.1:9757-10554 GCF_000956105.1 Propithecus coquereli | reverse complement strand
GCTGTCAGTAATTTTCATCCTGAGCCCAGTTCTGGGTCAGAAGCAACTATAGGGGCTCAGTAAGAGCTTGCTGAATTGAATGGATAAGATTCTTTATCAAGAACTTAAATCTTTCCAAGTTACCCCAAATTTCAAATTAGAACAAACTAAAGAAATGAGGTTTCATTGAGTTTCCTCAAATATACTTTTGTGAGCACTTTCCTTAACCTTGAGAACAGGTTTTACTGTCAAGAGACATGTCTCCCTCAGGATTTTAGCGCAGTCATTAAAAACCCACTCTTTTTAAATCTATGAAAAAAACACAACACCTTATTTTAGGAGCAAGGATTAAAGGCTATTGCCTTTGTCTCCTCTACTGACACTTGTTCACTGGCTTTGTGGCCATTTCTACAAACACTATCTTGAGATTCAAAGAAACAATTCTAGATAAATATGAACTTTGAGTAACTGCCCCTTTGAGTTAATTTTGGGTTCTTTGCTGCTCTTGATGAAGTTTACTAAAATTAAAGCATTGCTGAAGATAAGATTTGGTGGCCAAATTCTCTTCAGAATCATTAATTACTTCATCTTTCTTGGAAAACAATGCTTTAAGGAATGGGGAATGGGGCGGGTGGGGAGCATACTTTGAACTCCCACTTTCTGAACCAGGCACTTTGCATACATTATTGCATTCAGAATTACAAAATCCCTATCCCTATGAGATAAGCTTCCCTTTTCTCACATTGCAGGTGAAGAAACTGAGACTCTAGATGTTAAAGCAATCACTAAAGGACTCACAGCTGCTAAAAGGTTGAGCA
>NW_012152169.1:5440-7397 GCF_000956105.1 Propithecus coquereli | reverse complement strand
ATGTTTTTAAATATAATGGCTAGTTCCCAAGCCTCCTCTTGCTTCCCCTTCACCCATTTTTCAGAGGCCATCAGTCTACCTCCTTGAAACACTTTTCTCACTTCGCTTCCAGGACATCACACTAGCCTGAATTTCCCTCCACCTTTCTGAAAGTTCCTTTCCATTCACTCTCCTCTGTTGTTTTCTACTCATCTGCCCATTCTCTAAACATTGGAAGGCCCTGGGTCTCAGTCTTCGAAACTCTCCTTTTTTGTACTCACACTCATCAATACTTCCTTGTGATTTCATCCAACTAGTGGTTTTGACTAGTATCCTGAAGTCTTCCAAGCAGATATCTCCACTCAAATTAGATTCATGAATCCAACCACCTACTCAACATCTCCACCCAGATGCTCAATAGACATCTCTAGTTTAACATGTCAATATCAGAGCTTTCTTACTCATCCCCAATGTGTCTATTAAAGTTTTTCTCTTCCCAAATACGGGCCTGCTCCAGGATTGAGTAGGACAGGGAGGAGGGGGAAGGTGGCAGGAAAGATCTTCCTTGACCAACATGTATCTCTTGCTCTGTATTCCAAAAATTTGGTATAACATTTCATGATAAATTTTCAAAAAGATAATTATTAAAGGGTAAAGGATGAGAAACAGAGGAATCAGCCAAGAGGTTATTTCCATAAGTCATGTGAGAGATAATAGTAGCCTAAAGTAAGGAATTATCAGTAGGAACAGAAAAGAAGTAGGCAGGATGGTGAGGTTTTCAGGCAGTAAATTAGCTGTGACCTGGTGATTAATGAGATGTAAAGAATAAAGGAGTGGGAAAAGCCAGGATGATTTCAGATTCTGACTGAGAAGTCTGGGTGGCTGGTGGCATTGAGATAGGGGATATATAGAAAGCATATAATTTTAGAGAAAAGGGAATAAGAGCTTCAGTTTTGGTCATATTGCAAGCTCATGCCTACTGATATCAAGAAGGAACTCGAGAAAATGTCTTTATTATTTAAGTATAGATGATATTGTTTTTAAATGTGAGAGAGAGCATGTAGTTACAAGGAAATTAGTTTGCTCAATAATATGGCTGAAAGGCCTGACTTTTGCATTGAACCAAAATTGCAAAGGACCATTAAACATAGAATGCCCCTGTTTTCCACTTCTGATGGAACAAACTCTCGAAACAAAAACAACACGTGCCATTCTCACAACATTGTCTTTATATAGCTGAGGGAAAAGGAAGTGAGCTGGTTGGTATAATATTGTTATGAAAATGAAGATGTGTGTTTGTCTGCCCACACTTATCACCTTTGAACACCTATATGAGGTTTCACGCCCTTCTGTAATCCAAACCTTTGCATAAACCTGACACCTTCTCCTTACAAATCCCACCCACTCCAATTTCATCTCCCACAACTGACTTCCAAAGAAAACAGTATGCATTTAGGGCATTCAGTGAATAACAACAAAAGTAATACCCATGTGCCTTCCTGACAATAGCAGTTTGGGGGCTTTAGGGCCAGTGAAACCACAGGAAAACAGAGCTGGAGACAGTTTTGCATCATGAATCATTGCCAAAATTGTGAGCTAAATTCTGACTCCAAAAATCTTTATTATTGAGATGTTTTCAGATGACCAGTGGGGCATAAAACTTCTGGGTGAAGACAACTCAAGTTTGCAGTTATAAATTGTGTAAATTTGATATGGACCTCACTGAAAGAAGTTATGTGTGGAACCCTATTAAGTTGTTATTACAGTGACTTTTTCTGGCAGTAGACTCACTTTTTGATTTGAATTTAGGAGCATATGGAGACCTCTATAGGGAGTCCTCTCCACACAAAAATTTTCTGAAATTTGATTAGCTTAAATTTACTGAAAGTTTAGCTTTTAGTTTTGTGGTGAACAACAGTAGCATCAAAACCCTCTGCAATTTGGCTTCATCTTATATTTCCAGTCTCAATATTTCACT
>NW_012152169.1:3611-4240 GCF_000956105.1 Propithecus coquereli | reverse complement strand
AGAAACTTAAAATTCAGTTGACAAGACAAATAAAAGCAAGGAAATGTAGAAAACAATAAAATAGATTTAAATAATCCTCTAAGACAACAGTAGATAAAATGTAGCAAGGTAATGGATGATTCATTGCTCTCATATTATTTGCCAAAAGACTCAGAAGCTGTAGGGTCCTTTCGTGCAATTCCTCTGCCTTAATATTATCAGTTCTAAATATCTCACAGCCCATTTTTAAAAGTTCTGTTCAATATTTTGGTACAGGATACCAAAGCCTATCATGCTGGAAGATGCAAAGTTAGGCAGGCTTATAGCAATAATTGTTAGTTAATGATATAATCAACTTTTGCTTGCCTAACTTCCCTCCCTTTCTGTACCTCTTCCATGAATATTCTGTACATATCCATGATGGTATATTGAAGGATCTCTAGCTCTTGTTTAGTTGTTAGTTATAGGCCAAGAACGAACAAGAAGGAAACCTCGATTATAAACATAGAAGGGAATACATCTGATTACATTAGTTTAGGTATTAAATAGTTCATCAGAAACCACAATCAAGGAACCATAATTACTCTAAAAAATAATTCCAGCTGGTGTGAGATGTTACTGAGAGAGGTCTCCAGGCTTGACAATGGGCC
>NW_012152169.1:0-416 GCF_000956105.1 Propithecus coquereli | reverse complement strand
ATATATGTAGAAAGTTGATGCAGGCAAAATTAACTACTGACTGCAAAATGTAAAGCCCATGAAGGTAAGGGCTACTAAAGAAGAGTTAGAACTGCCCAGGATCTTGAACCTGGTAAAATGTTAACACAAATATTTGTAGAATTTAAACTTATCTGTCAAAAGCCTCTGCAATAATGCCTTTGGTTTTCTTCCACGGACTGACACAGGAGAAGGAGTGTGGCTATCTTCACATGCCATGCTTCATGCAAACCCACTTGCCAAATACTGAGTGTGACCGTTTGCTCTGTTATGCAATATAGGCACAGAACCTATGCCTGCAAGCTTTGCAAGGGCTTACACAGACACTAGAGACATGAAAAATATATAAAAATTAGTTTCAAAATAGGAAAGGGACCGAAGTCTAAAGTGATAAATAT
>NW_012152168.1:8724-9236 GCF_000956105.1 Propithecus coquereli | reverse complement strand
GATCACACGGCGATATGAGGATGATTTTATATCTGGGTTCTCTCTTCTGATCCATAGGTCTATTTCTCTGTTTTTGTGCCAGTACCATGCTGTTTTGGTGACTTTAGCTTTGTAGTATAACTTGAGTTCTGGTAAAGTGATGCCTCCTGATTTGTTCTTATTGCTTAAGGTTGCTTTGGCTATTCGGGGTCCTTTCTGGTTCCATACGAAGCATAGAACTGTGTTTTCCAGATCTGCAAAATATGATGTTGGTATGTTAGTGGGGATTGCATTGAATCTGTAGACCACTTTGGGTAATACAGACATTTTAACAATGTTGATTCTGTCGACCCATCAGTGTGGTATGTTTTTCCATTTGTTTATATCCTCTGCAGTTTCCTTCCTCAGTGTTTTATAGTTCTCTCTGTAGATGTCTTTCACCTCCTTAAATATAGTCCTAAATATTTTACTTTCTTTGTTGCTATTGTGGAAGGTATTGAGTCTTTGATTTGATTCTTAGCTTGACTGTTGGC
>NW_012152168.1:6091-6984 GCF_000956105.1 Propithecus coquereli | reverse complement strand
AACATTCATAGCATCCTTGTTGGCATAAGCAAAACATTAGCAGCAAAGTATTTTTCCATCAGTGATAGAAAGGACAAAGACACTGTGATATATTCATATCCTGCAAATTATCAGCAATAAAAATCAAAGAACTATAATGGAATGTATCCATAGGCATGACTCTTCATGTTGAAACAAAATGTTGACCAAAAAATACAAAGCACAAAATACATACAGCATGACTGCATTTACATTAAGTTAAAAAATATTATACTGTTTAGTGGTGTATGCAATGTCTTTAAACTATAAAGAAAAACATGTAGCTGATTATCATAAAAGCCACACTAATGGCCGGGCGCGGTGGCTCACGCCTGTGATCCTGGCTCTCTGGGAGGCCGAGGCGGGTGGATTGTTTGAGCTCAGGAGTTCGAAGCCAGCCTGAGCAAGGGCAAGACCCTGTCTCTACTAAAAATATAAAGAAATTAATAGGACAACTAAAAATATATAGAAAAATTAGCCAGGCATGGTGGCGCATCGGGAGGCTGAGGCAGGAGGATCGCTTGAGCCCAGGAGTTTGGGGTTGCTGTGAGCTAGGCTGATGCCACGGCACTCACTCTAGCCCGGGCAAAAGAGTGAGACTCTGTCTCAAAAAAAAAAAAAAGCCACAATAATGATTGAGGGAGGAAATTTGATGGTAAAAGGATGTTTCCTGGAAGGAAATCTATTTTTGGATCTGGGTGTTTGTTACATGGATTGCTTGTTTTAAAATTTTTTATTACACCTGCAATTAAGTTTTATGTAATTTTCTTAATGTGTATCATATTTCACAAATAAAATTGTTTTATGTGTGCGCACATTTGCTCCATTAAATTTCATCTCATTTATTTCAGATTGTTATGTGTCTCCCATCACAC
>NW_012152168.1:0-492 GCF_000956105.1 Propithecus coquereli | reverse complement strand
TAAACTCATTTCCCAGGGAAGTCTGTCATATTGACATTTTGGTGACTCTCCAGACACGTTAACACTCACACACAACATATGGAACGCTGTGTCATACAATGCACACTAATTTTTACATCCATTTTTCAACATTAGAAGACAGTTTGTAATTCAGTAAAACAACTATCATCCATTGACTTAAAGCCATCATGTAGAGTTGCTTTACTTTAAATCAGTGGTTCTCATTCCAGGGTGATTTGCCCCTTGGTAGACACTTGGCAATGTTTAGAGGTATTTTTGATTGTCACAGTCGGGGGTGTGTCAGTGGTACTACTAGAATCTGGTGGGTAGAGGCCAAGGATGCTGCTAAACATCTTACAATGCACAGGACAGGCCCCCACAACGGAGTCATCTGGCCACAGTGTTAATAATAGTGCCAAGGTTGAGAAACCCTGCTTCAATGGGAGCCAAAATGTCTGTGACATACCTGAGCTACAGTTGACCCAAAAGATG
>NW_012152167.1:12406-14781 GCF_000956105.1 Propithecus coquereli | reverse complement strand
GGTGCCTCTGTAGTTGGGCCGCCCAGTTTCATTCTCTCTGTGTCATCTCCATGTGACTTTTCACAGCAGAGCTCATAAGACCTTAGGGTACTACCTACTTCTCTTAGGAAATTTATTCAATAACTCTTAGAATTAAAGGAACAAGCCTTAATATATAAAATTCTAGTTCCCTCCTGCTGTTTCCTCTTGCTGTGGCCTAAGACAAGAGTTTGACCCAAAGTGAAATATTCAGTATCTGAGTTATGGATGCTCAACTTTTCTTGCCCCATCCACCATGAGAAATAGACTTTGCCGTTACTACTGGCAATCTCTTGCTCCTGCCCTGATGCTCATAGGGTGGGGGTGGTAAGCTCACCCCTCAAGAAGATACTCTTATCAGAATCACCAGGAGGACTGGTGACATTTGCAACTTTCTAGGCAAGTGCAGAGCTCCATTTATTGCAGTGGAGAACTTACTGCCTTTCTATGCTCAAATTCTAGCAACTCAGGAATCTGGCAATAACCTCATGTTTCTTTCTCTGTAAACTCCACAGGACCTAGAGTTGCTTACACAGAGAAAGTCTCAGGAAGATTTATGGGGCATCCTGAATGCTTTCTTTAAAAACTCTGCTTTATACTTGCGATTTGTTCCACTAGTGTGCATTTTTAAACTTATGGTTCAGGATCTGCCTCCTACAAGCTGTTCAACCTCAGGGTTTTACTTAAATTTCTTACCTGTAAGATGAAGGCATCTCTGTTACAAGGTTGTGATGAATATCAAATGAAATAATATACGTAAAATACCTACTGCCGGGCCAAGCCTGTAGAGTGGTATTATAAAAGTAAGTCTCTCTCCTCCTCTTCCTCACTCTCCCTATAAGGAAATTTATGTTTATATTTGTCTTTTACAATTGTCTATCCCTGATCCCCCGCTATGTCTGAACAGATGTTGTTACACTTGGATATGACATATTTCCTTCTCTGGAGATGAGCTTGGGCCAGTTCAGCCTGGAAAGCTTACCTGAAACCTGGAACAAGGGGGAAAGTCCGCCATGGTGGACAAAAAAGCTGACGCCATTGGGAGTAGCAACCAGTGGACTTTCATGAAGGGGCAGATGAGGACCTGTCACCAACAAAATTGTGAATTACTCGTTATGGCACATCAAGTGCTTGTAAAACACGACACACGCTGCTGTGCTAAGCATTTTGTATAGTATCTTATTTATTTTTAAAATGATCCTGAGAGGAACGTATTAATGCACCCGTGCTGAGATCAGAACATTGAAGTTAAAGAGTTTTAATTAAGTTGGTGGAAAAGCTAGGATGTGAGCCCAGGCTAACTGTATCTAAAACCTTGTAGTCTTAACGTCAGAGCTATAGTGAGCATCACCTATTGCTCCTAGATTCCCTCTCTCCAGGTTAAGTGCTAACCTGAATTGCTTAGTGTCTTCATGATATTCATTTTCGTCCAGGAAAACAAACTTCAAAGTACTGGGTCCAATCTTTCCTGCTGGCTCTTTGGCTTCTACATTTTCTCTCTTTCCTGCTTCCATCAAAATGGTTTCTACCATGGGTTCCATTCTTCTTTAGGGCTTAATATGTCTATGTGTTGAAATTTCAAAATAACACATTCGTATTTTAATAAGAAACATTATTTATCTGCTAAATCTTAGCCCAAATGGGTACGTCAGCAGTGGGAATTTTAGGCAAAGAGCCATCTCATGATATTAAAACTTCACCATCCCCAGATTCCCACAGATTTCTATTCTTCCTGGAAGTAGTTTGGCTTTGCCTGCAGAAACCATGTTTATATTCTAACACTCAGCACCTGCCCTGGGGTTAATGCTTTTAACGTCCTTTAAAAAACATTTGCTGATTTTGAGACAAACTTTGCTAGGCTATTGCTCTTATAGAGAAGATGATGTTAGTATGATAAAACGTATTCCTTAGAAGTCAATATCATAAATAGCTATAAACACCTAATTTTTTTTTATTATTTGCAAACCAATATTTTGGGTAATATTTACTGAGGGCTACGCTTGGTAAATCTTCCAGGACCTAATTTTGAAGGTTTTATGCCATTTTTGGTTTCCAGAAAAATATACCACAGGTCTTTGTTGCCTTTCTTGCAACCAATCAGGTATTTTCTAAATTTCTCCCAAGTCTCATCTTAATAATTGGAATTTTTAAATACTGGTCATTGTTTAGGTAGGCTTAGTCCATTGCAGTATTACGGTAAATATCCTTTATACTCCAGCACTGGTTAAGCGGTCTCGAATATACTGTTATCTTCAGCATCACCATTTTTTCACTACTTCATCATAAATTAATTTTCCGTGGACAACTAAATGGACCAATCCTCTATAAGGCATAAAGCATGACACAATATTAATTAA
>NW_012152167.1:6992-7400 GCF_000956105.1 Propithecus coquereli | reverse complement strand
ATTACATTACACTTTGGAGGGGATTCCATTCTTCTTTATTTCCATATTGTTGGTTACCATAATAAACTAACGAGAATTATTCAGTCTTATCATCAGCAGGTAGTACTAGCTTTTTGCCTTTTCACTTGTCCAAGAGCCCATGCTACAAGATACAGGTAAGACACTGAATGTCTTGGAAGCAACATCGGAAGACTCATATCCTCTGCAAAGGACTGTACCAGGTTCTCCTGACTGCACGAAGTAGACTCATGGGTTCAGGCTCCCTGAGTGGCATCACTATGAGTAGATAGTTCTGAGAGAGTACCTGGAGATCGAGCCAGGTTTCCCAAGGTATCGTGAAGCAGATAACTTCATGAAATGAGAAACTGGATTTGACATCAGGTCAAACAGTAATTAATTATGTAGGAC
>NW_012152167.1:6177-6942 GCF_000956105.1 Propithecus coquereli | reverse complement strand
TCATATTTTAATAAGAAACATTATTTATCTGCTAAATCTTAGCCCAAATGGGTACGTCAGCAGTGGGAATTTTAGGCAAAGAGCCATCTCATGATGTTAAAACCTCACCATCCCCAGACCCCCACAGATTTCTACTCTTCCTGGAAGTAGTTTCGCTTTGCCTGCAGAAACCGTGTTTATATTCTAACACTTAGCACCTGCCCTGGGGTTAATGCCTTTAATGTCCTTTAAAAAACATTTGCTGGTTTTGAGACAAACTCTGCTAGGCTATTGCTCTTATAGAGAAGATGGTGTTAGTGTGATAAACCGTATTCCTTAGAAGCCAATATCATAAATAGCTATAAACACCTAATTTTTTTTTATTATTTGCAAACCAATATTTTGGGTAATATTTACTGAGGGCTATGCTTGGTAAATCTTCCAGGACCTAATTTTGAAGGTTTTATGCCATTTTTGGTTTCCAGAAAAATATACCACAGGTCTTTGTTGCCTTCCTTGCAACCAATCAGGTATTTTCTAAATTTCTCCCAAGTCTCATCTTAATAATTGGAATTTTTAAATACTGGTCATTGTTTAGATAGGCTTAGTCTATTGCAGTATTACGGTAAATATCCTTTATACTCCAGCACTGGTTAAGCGGTCTCGAATATACTGTTATCTTCAGCATCAGCATTTTTTCACTACTTCATCATAAATTAATTTTCCGTGGACAACTAAATGGACCAATCCTCTATAAGGCATAAAGCATGACACAATATTAATTAA
>NW_012152167.1:0-1017 GCF_000956105.1 Propithecus coquereli | reverse complement strand
CTCCTTTCCAGATTTTCACCATCTAGTATAAGAATTGCCAATATAGAAATAAAATATTACTCTGATTTGCTTGTGCAACCACATCACAAGACTAATTAAAAGCATAAACATTCACAATTAGAACTATTTGAATAAATGGATACTCCAGGAGAAAAAAAAAATTCATTTAAAAGAAAGTTCCTTATAAAGGAAAGAGAATTAGACTGCATTAGACTTTTCATTGGGCACCCAGTGTCAGAAAAGAAAATGGAACAAAGGCTTCAAAGTGTTTAAAAAAAAACATTTTGTTGCTAGAATTCTTTGCCCAAATAAAATATGAATCTATTTTGAAAGCAAAAATTTTTCCCCAAAATTTCTCAGAAATGTTTTATTTATAATAGCAAAATCATTGGAAGCAAACTGAAGTCCAAGGAATTCTATCAAACTGTATATTTGTACCCATTAATCAACTTTTCTTCATTCACCCCTGGCCCCTACCCTTCTGTGCCTCTGGTCACCACCAATCTACTCTCCGTCTTCATGAAATTCACATTTTAGCTCCCACATATGAATGAGAATGTGCGATATTTATCTTTCTGTGCCTGGCTCATTTCATTTCACATAATAACTTTCAGTTCTATCCCTATTTCTGTTAATGGCAGGTAACAGTGACCCAGAAGCAGTGATTAATCATGAGAGCAAATGCCGACTGAGACACCTAATTTCAGTAGGTGTTCATTTAATTTCAAAATAAATCAACAAGATAGATACTGATATTATCTCTGTTTAAGATGCAGAGAGCTTAAGTAACTCTACTAAGTTCTCTGAGCTGCTAAGTGTCGGAACCAGGGACTCACCAGCTTGAGAGCTACGCTCTCACCACTCTGCCGTCCTGCCTCTTCCAGTATAAATGAATGAACTTTCACAGGAATTCAAAGCAGACCCATTTGGTCTTTCACCCTTCAAAAGTTTTCCTTTGAATGGTAAAGTCGAACAGCAAAGGATTACATGTAATTTTCTGCTTGTTCAATCACGCTA
>NW_012152166.1:8776-9292 GCF_000956105.1 Propithecus coquereli | reverse complement strand
TGGAAAGCCCTGTAGACTATTTGGTTTTAATCACCTTATACTGTATATGAGTATTTACTCACCACTTATATAATTAATATAAACATTTTTCCTCAATTTCTTTATAAATGCATTTCTCATAAAACATTTTCATCCATATTTCTTGCTCTAAAGTGTGACCAATTTTCATAGTCTTTACTACAATATGCTGTAGAATACCTGTAATGTTTGTGCTGTCTACTTCCATATTTACTTAATCTATCATCAAAGGGAGCATGACTGATGCCTTTAAGTGAACCAATCGATTATGCTGCATTATGTTTAGCTTTCACAGCAGCAATTTTCTTTTATCCCTTAGGAACTTTAATTCTGGAAATGAGCATTTCATCTAGATTCAGAATGTTTATTTATTAAATGCAAATGTATTTAGCTTATGTAATATATATAGAAACATTAGATCCATAGATTAACAACAAAATGTATAAGACATTTTATTACAGTCTATAGTGATTTTAAATATAATCAAAGAAGTTAATT
>NW_012152166.1:3838-4748 GCF_000956105.1 Propithecus coquereli | reverse complement strand
CAGAACTTCACATGGCAAAAGGGACTTTTAAGAGATGATTAAATTAAGGATTATAAGAATTATGAGATGTGGAGACTATCCTGAATTACTTGGATGGGCTCAAAGTAATCACAGAGGTCTTTATCAGTGAAAGAAGAGTGAGGAGAGTTAGAGGAGAAGATATATGCGATGATGGAAGCAGAGGGCAGAGTGAAATGATAGCTGGCTCTGGTGACGGAAGGGGCCAGGAGCCAAGGAATCCACGTGGGCAGCCACTAAAAGCTAGAAGAAACAAAGACACGTATTTTCTCCTAGAGCCTCCGACAGTAGTACAGTGCTGCTGTAACCCAGTGAGACCCACTTTGGACTTCTGATCCAGAACTATAAAAGTTGTGTTGTTTTAATCTACTACATTTGTGGTGATTTGTTACTATAGCAATAGACAATTAGTACAGTTCTCTAAGAGGAAGATTGTGGGAAAACAGGCATTTTCATATATTGTTGTGCAGCCTCTATGGAGGAGATTTTACTATATTTACAAATACATTACCCTTAGATCCCACAAACTCGTCTCTGTCACTGTTGAAAATGTGAGAAGATATGCATAAGACTATTGCAACACTATTCGTAATGGCAAAAAAGACTGGGAATAATTCAAATATCTATCAATAGATATTGGTCGAATGAAGTGAGGTATAATGTTGGACTATGTAGCTATAAAAAAAATAAAATGTACATATTTTATTGTGGAATGATCTCAGCAATATAGTTAAGTGAAAATGGCATGGTAGAAAAAACTATGTAGTATGTATACTATGTTACTATTAGATGAAGAAGGGGAGAATATACATATACATATACATATGTGTACATATTTGCTTTTTAAAAAATGAAAGGCTAAACTAAAAATGGGTTTTTGGTTCTTGGGTGT
>NW_012152166.1:2612-3788 GCF_000956105.1 Propithecus coquereli | reverse complement strand
TATTGGCATATATGAAAGCCTCTGATTTGTGTGTATTGATTTTGTATCCTGAGACTTTACTGAATTCATTTATCAATTCCAGGAGCCTCTTGGTTGAATCCTTGGGGTTTTCTAGATATAATATCATATCATCAGCAAATAGTGAGAGTTTGATCTCTTCTGTTCGCATTTGTATACCTTTAATTCCACTCTCTTGCCTGATTGCTGTAGCCAGAACTTCCAGCACTATGTTGAATAGAAGTGGAGATAGTGGGCAGCTTTGTCTGGTTCTAGTTCTAAATGGGAATGCTTTCACTTTTTCCCCATTCAATCTTGTTTTTGACTTGAGAGTGGTAGGGAGTGAGGGAACTGCTGAAGATCACTGGTGATGATACGATCACAGGAAACAAAGACTATTATTGAGAGGTATGTTAATCTGTTCAGGCTGCTGCAACAAAAATACCTTAAACTAGGTGACTTATAAGCAACATAAACTTATTTCTCACATTTCTGGAGCGAAGGAAGTCCAAAATTGAGGAACCAGAACATTTGGTGTCTGGTGAGGGCTCCGCTTTCTAGTTAATAGACAACACCTTCTGGCTATGTACTCACATAGTAGAAGGGGCAAATACACTCCCTCAGGCCTCTTCCATAGGACACTTACCACAGTCTTGAGGAATCTGCCCTCATAACCTCACATCCCAAAGACCCCACCTCTTAATACCAACACTTTGTGGATTAGGTTTCAACATATGAATTTTAGGGGGATACAAATATTCAGACTATAGCAAGAGCTATATATTCTTTGTAGCCCCTAAGTGGGGAGCCACTCCTACAGTGGCTGTACCTACTGGCCTTTTTAGTGAAGCCTGTAAATCAGGTACAATGTGGTGTTATTGTTTTCCTAGTAAGGTTTAGCAAAGAAACCTACTCCCAGGGCAGCCAGCAATATTGAAAACACTTTTAGTTGTCCTGCAGCTTCAAGGCTGTTTTATACAATTAAGGAAAGCTAAGAGTCCATCCTGCTCATCTGATCTATAATTCATTTGATTAATGTTAATGATCAGCTACGTCTTGTTTTCTTCTTCTTTTCTTTATATAAATAAACCTATGTGATCATTTTGGTTATTTTTAAAGATCTAGAACTCTGTTCTGCCTCTGGAAAGCCCTGTAGACTATTTGGTTTTAATCACCTTA
>NW_012152166.1:0-720 GCF_000956105.1 Propithecus coquereli | reverse complement strand
GAACTTCACATGGCAAAAGGGACTTTTAAGAGATGATTAAATTAAGGATTATAAGAATTATGAGATGTGGAGACTATCCTGAATTACTTGGATAGGCTCAAAGTAATCACAGAGGTCTTTATCAGTGAAAGAAGAGTGAGGAGAATTAGAGGAGAAGATATATGCGATGATGGAAGCAGAGGTCAGAGTGAAATGATAGCTGGCTCTGGTGATGGGAGGGGCCAGGAGCCAAGGAATCCACGTGGGCAGCCACTAAAAGCTAGAAGAAACAAAGACATGTATTTTCTCCTAGAACCTCCGACAGTAGTACAGTGCTACTGTAACGCAGTGAGACCCACTTTGGACTTCTGATCCAGAACTATAAAAGTTGTATTGTTTTAATCTACTACATTTGTGGTAATTTGTTACTATAGCAATAGATAATTAGTACAATTCTCTAAGAGGAAGATTGTGGGAAAACAGGCATTTTCATATATTGTTGTGCAGCCTCTATGGAGAAGACTTTAATATATTTACAAATATGTTACCCTTAGATCCCACAAACCCGTCTCTGTCACTGTCGAAAATGTGAGAAGATATGCATAAGACTATTGCAACACTATTCGTAATGGCAAAAAAGACTGGGAATAATCCAAATATCTATCAATAGATATTGGTCAAATGAAGTGAGGTATAATGTTGGACTATGTAGCTATAAAAAAAATAAAATGTACATATTTT
>NW_012152165.1:12034-12470 GCF_000956105.1 Propithecus coquereli | reverse complement strand
AACTTGCCCAACGTCACATAGATAGTAAATGAGGAAGCCAAGCCATGCATCTAGAACTGTCTAATTTCAACGGATACAACTTAGGAACTGTTCTCCGTTGTGCTACATTACATTTCTTTAAACACATTATCATTTTCATGTTACTTTACAGTGTTGTATATCTACAATCAGGGTCATATCGGCTCTACCTTCTAGAGCCTTTACTTAGAAGTCCTTGGCTCGCAATAAGTCTTCAATGCATGTTCTCGATGGACTGAAAGGTAATTACTGTCACGTAAAGACAACTATCGAATGGAGCAAACTTTTTTTTTAATAAGTTGAGATTGAGTGCTTATGTCTGAAAGCTGTCAGCCCTGCGCTAGCCAAGACTTTTTGAGAATATTCTAATGCCTTTTTAAAAGTAGGAATAACAGAAGAAAAATGTTCACAACTGTAT
>NW_012152165.1:9882-10429 GCF_000956105.1 Propithecus coquereli | reverse complement strand
TCTTGCTCAGGCTGGTCTCGAACTCCTGAGCTCAAACAATCCGCCCGCCTCGGCCTTCCAGAGTGCTAGGATTACAGGCGTGAGCCACCGCGCCCAGCCGTTTAAGGTATTCGTTGGATAAACCACATGTATTTAGCCAGTCCCCTACTGATGGACATTTATATTGTTTCCAATCTTTTGTTATTCAAAGCAATGCTGTGAGTAACCTTGTAGATACGGCATTCTTCACATGGGCATGTATGTATACCTGTGGGATAAATTTACAAAAGAGAGGTTGTAGTATCAAATTATGTGTGTGTATGTGTATGGCAGAGAGATTTTCATAGATATCACCAAAGCCCCTCCATAAAAACTGAAATCTATTTACATTCCCATGAGCAATGTATGAGAGACTGCTTCCCCAAAGTCTCACTGGTAGTGTTATCAAACATTTGGATTTCTGCTAATCCAGCAGATGAAAACTGGCATCAGGGAGTTTTAATTTGAAATTTTTATTTCTATTCATGAAGCTGAGCATCTTTCCATATGTCTAAGAGCCATTTGCCTA
>NW_012152165.1:3402-4415 GCF_000956105.1 Propithecus coquereli | reverse complement strand
TAAGAGACAGAGTCTCACTATATTGCCCAGGTTGGTCTTGAACTCCTGGCCTCAAGGAATCCTCCCACCTCAGTCTTCCAAGCTGCTAGGATTACAGGCATGAGCCACCATGCCTGGCCTGGCTAATCACTTTTAACGCAAGTATAATTACATGAGTTATCTCACTGTAGAGCTGACAGATAATTTCTTGCTTAAGATAAGTATGTATACATAAATACTTAAAATAGGTACCTATTTTACCTCATTTTACTCTAGTTTGCTTTATTGCATTTCACTTCATTGCATTTTTTACAAATTGAAGGTTTACGGCAACCCTACGTTGAGTAAGTCTGTTGGTGTCATTTTTCCAACAGCGTGTGCTCACTTCGTGTCTTTGTGTCACATTTTGGTAATTCTTGCAATATTTCAGACTTTTTCGTCATTATTATATGTTATAATATATATTATATGTTATATAATATTATAACATATATGGTAATCTATGAGTAGTGATCTTTGATATTACTATAGTAATTGTTTGGTGCCACGAACCATGTCCATGTAAGACATCAAACTTAATCTATAAATGTTGTGTGTGTTCTGACTGCTCCACCAACTGCGCGGTCCCTCATCTCTCTCCCTCTGCTCAGGCCTCCTTACTCCCTGTGACAGAACAACATTGAAATTAGGCCAATTAATAACCCTAAATGGTCTCTAAGTGTTCCAGTGAAAGGAAGAGTTGCCAGTCTCTCACTTTAAATCAAAAGCTAGAAATGATTAAGCTTAGTTGAGGAAGGTATGTCAAAAGCCTAAAGATAGAAAGATAGGCTTAAAGCTAGGCCTCTTGTGCCAAACGGCCCAGTTGTAAATGCAAAAGAATAGTTCTTGAAGGAAATTAAAAGTGCTACTCCAGTGAACACACAAATGATGAGAAAGCGAAATAGCCTTACTGCTGATATGGAGAAAGTTTATGGTCTGGATAAAAGATCCAACAGCCAAAACATTCCCTTAAGCCAAAGCCTAATCCAGAACAA
>NW_012152165.1:0-750 GCF_000956105.1 Propithecus coquereli | reverse complement strand
TTCATTGTTGGGACAGAGATCACTAATTACCCTGTGCAGCATCCATTTCCCCTTCATCCTTATTAATAGAACTCTGATTTTGAGTAGATACATTCCTCCCCCCTCCAAAAGGATTTGACTTCTTAGCTTCCCTTGCAGCTAGAGGTAGTTGTGTGACTTGGTTTTGGCCTGTGGTATATAGTAAGAAGTGTTATGTGATATTTATAAGAAGGCTGCTTCAGGGAAACCAACTTGCAACATGATAAGATGGCTGGACTCCAGCAGCCATATTGAAGTATGAAGTCATCAATGTTAAGGAGAGAAGCCATAAATGAGAATAATGGAGAAAAAGATGGGTGTTACTGTCCCATGCCCTAAGACATGAAGCTCCTAGGGCAGCCTAGATTCCTTAGCTCTGAACTTCTTTTATGTTAAAGAGAAATAAATCTCCATCTTGCTTAACCCACTGTTATTTGGGGAGTTTTCTCTTACATGTAACCACAACCACAACTTCCTGTATTAATTGATTTATCTCATTGCCTTTATGATGTCTCTAAATCCCAGGCCTCCAGTTGTATAGTGGGCCCTATTCCTAGAAAACTGGGTATGAATTCATTTTTCAAAACAATGCCATTTTGAAATAACTATCATGAATCCTCTTTAAATTACCCTATAAAATTTATCCCTTTTGTAAATCTAAATTTGAATGTCCTAAATTTGCTTTAAAAGGCCTGCCTATTCCTTCTACCAGGTCATAAAAAGTTTACAAAT
>NW_012152164.1:10348-12213 GCF_000956105.1 Propithecus coquereli | reverse complement strand
ATGGGGCTTCAGTGAAAAGTTTGGATTTGATTCTTGCAAAGGAACGTCATTAGAGATAGTCAGGAAAATGGCAAGATCTCATTTAAGTATTAGGTAAGATCTTTGGCTGCTAGTGGAAGACATATCTAGGATACTAGAGAGGAGACAGAGATACAGTTAGGATACTTATGGGCATGTGCCATGTGAAAACAGATGGCAGCTTGGATAGTGTTATAGCAATAGAAATGGTGAGAGGTGATTGGATTTGGGATGCATTAAGAAAGCAGGACTGACAGTATATTGATCAATAGGATGTAGGTTTTGAGGAACAGACCAAAATCAAGGTTGCTTAGGTTTGGGGCCTAAGTATCTAGGTGGCTGACAGTGGCATTTACTGAGCAGGGCAATTCTGACAGTAGAAGTAGGCTTAGGGGTAAAAATCAAGGATTCTATTTCTGAGCATGTTAAATTTGAGATGACTTTTAGAAATGAAAGCAAAAATGTTGATTAAAAAGTTTGATTTTTGAATTTCAAGTTCAAGGAAAGATAAAGTCAAAGATGTAAATTTAAGAGGAGTGTAGCTAGCTGGCTTCTCCGGGAAGCAGATTCTGAGATTTAGTGTGTACAACATTCTCGCAGAGTGCTTTCAGATCAACAGGTATGAAAAGAAAGAGAAAGAATGATTGGGCAGGAGGAGAAGTTGAACTATAATCCAAGATCAGTGGAGGAGTTCAGAAGGTGAAATGAGCCTCCAGAACTCTTCTGAGTTGTGGGAGAGGGCAGGCCTCCAAAATCCATCACAGGAATTAGTCATGAACTGCCAGCTGCGCCATGTGAGGGGTACGGCCTTGGCAAGGTGCCTCTCTTCTGGTGACCGTCCCTGAAGGTGGCTGATACAAGCTATTTGAGCGGCAGCTCTGCCAGCAGCTGGCATAATAACCCCTTTGTTTCTGAAGAGGGATCTGAGCAGCACTTCACAACACTCCATCCTAACCCCCTCAAGAGAGTCACCAGCTTCAATTGATACTTAGGGACAGGAAGTGGAATGAGATTATCTTGAGAAAGTATCAACAGAAAAGCAAAGAAAGCTGAGGACAAAAGTCACAGATAATGTCCTATAAGTGTGTGACATGTTAGAACAACTGCTCTAGTTCAGGCCTGCTTTCTATAATTAAAATAAAAATACTGGCTCCTGGTAGGTCCTCGAATTTTCTCAATTCATGGCAAACAAAGTGAAGTCCTGTACCATCTGCTTGCTTCCCTGAGCACAGTGTAAAAAAAAAAAAAAAAAACAAAAATCTCTTGCTCTTCTTGGCATGTGTAATTTGAAAATATTAAAATATCAAAAGTTGACCCTATTTGTATAGCTTTTGTATAATAGAAACAGGTATCATGTCTAAAGAAACCACAGGTGAAAACACCCTGTAACAAAAGCAATGTGTCAGTACTCTACAACACTTACCCTACATCAGCGAAGCCCCTCTTCCTGCCTTCCTCCGCCTAGTAGGAAAGATTTTATCTACAACCACAAAGCCCCTATCTCAGATCATGCAGCTCCTCCTGCAAAGAGTATCACTGGGTTGCTTTTTTTTGTCCATTTCAGTTATCTCTTTGCACACCTACATCTCATTTTTATACCTTTCCAGATTTGCTCTCCATGCCTGACAACATCTAGATTCCTTGCCAGAAATGTCTTGCTATGATAATGTGTCAGAGCAATCACAAAATAAACCAAACCCAGCATTACGTGGAATGCTCAATACCATCACTCCCTCTTTGGAGGTCAGATACTCTATTACAGGCCTCCTGGAGAGTTTCAAACCACAATCACAGAGGGGATGGTTCTCCTGATCACCCCGTGTCCACAATTAATGGAGTGCTGCAGT
>NW_012152164.1:1045-1443 GCF_000956105.1 Propithecus coquereli | reverse complement strand
CTTTGAAAGCCATCCACACCCTTTCCAATTTTGGCATCCTAAATTAAAAATCTAAAACATTTCAATTCTTGAAAAGAGAAACAAGTAATATTTTATTTTCCAAAGAACATATTGGCAAAAATTGCTGGAATTTTTTTTTCCAGCTGGTGAATCCTGGAGTCTGTATTTAGCACACTGAAACTTGAACCACCAATCTTGACACCTGTTCACACATCTGCCTCTAGCACAGGGAAGCTGACTTCTTCCACCACAGATGATGACACCAGATAGCCAAGTCATAGGTTTCAGTGATCAGCAACCTGGTTCAAAAAAAAAAAAAAAAAAATTACTAGGCCAATCAGAGTTCTGTTTTAGGAATTTGAAACTATGGAGTCTAAGTCAGGCTACTATGGCAGCTC
>NW_012152164.1:594-995 GCF_000956105.1 Propithecus coquereli | reverse complement strand
GAGTTCTGTTTTAGGAATTTGAAACTATGGAGTCTAAGTCAGGCTACTATGGCAGCTCAGCTGAAAAAATATAAAGTAAACTCAGGCCAGGGCCATTATGAATCATTTGAAACTGAATTTATGAGGCCATTAATCAGCAAGGTGAGGAGAAATGGTTCAGATGAGCACAGAAGAGCCATGAGCAAAACTTCCTGAGAAAGATCAGCCATTAGTCATTTCCAAGGGCTTCCCAATTCCATCTGCCATGATGCTCTGTTGTGCAGATGCTCCTGTATGCAGCCATGCTCAGGAGCATGGATTGCTTCATGTCTCTATATCTTTATATAGAATTTCTTGATCTAGTCTATGCATAGCTCTGTTCCTGGCTTCCATAATGACCAGCAGTCATTATGGATAGATAA
>NW_012152164.1:0-324 GCF_000956105.1 Propithecus coquereli | reverse complement strand
CCAGTTCACTTTTTTCCACGTTACCAGGTAACCAAGGTAGCCCAGCCAGTAATTGGCAAAGCCAAGGCTAGAAGTCAGGTCAGCCTTGCAGTGTAGCTTGCTGTTCCTTCCAGTGCTGCTTACTATCTCCCTTTTATGGGTTTTATGAGCTCCAGTTGCTGACAGAGCAGATTTTTGTCTAAGTCCTACTTCAGAATTACGTATTATTTAAAATTATTATTTATTCTCTACTCTGCCTTCTCCAGGCAAAACAAAGCCTATTCCAATTGTTATCAGGCTTTCATTGGATCTCCTCCAAGTTCCCTAAGTCTGTCTTTTTTTTTT
>NW_012152163.1:889323-940639 GCF_000956105.1 Propithecus coquereli | reverse complement strand
GAACGATAAAAGCTTCTAGTTATTTTCCTTTCACGGGGTAGGTGGGGAGGGGTGCGATCTGGGGGCCGCCGACGACGGGGAGGCACGGAACGGAACGCTGAGGAGGGGCCTCCTGCGCGGCCACCACGGAGAGGCCTCAGGGAGGACTTGATTCTCGCCGACACAGGTGCGACCATATCCTGCCACACAGACACATGGGCCAGCACACAGGCAGGTGTGTGTCACACGCTCGTCCCGTGGAGGCACGTCCTTCGTGCCCAGACTTGAACGCACCAGGAGCTGCTCTGGAGAGGACAGCCCTGCGTGGGAGCCCCTGGGAGGAGAGGCAGGGTCTCCACCCAAGAAAACTTGAAGCAGGCGAGTCCTGGAGAGGCCCGGCTGTTCAAAGCCCTAGGGAACCCGTCACAGTGGCTCTCACTGCACCCAGGGAGGGAGGCGACAGGGACTGAGACACAGGAGGGAGAGGGTGGAGGCCCGTGAGTACCAGCGCCGGTGGCAATGAGCAAGTACTTCCCAGGTGCAGGGAGGCCTCGCACACCACCGGCGGCTTGCCTGGGAAGGGCTGGGGTCCCTCCAGCCACAGGGGGAGCCTGACTCAAGGATGACAGCACGCCTGGCACGCTGAGGGCTCGCCGGTGCCCCTGAACAATCATTCATCCTCCCTCTCACGATCCTCCACCCTCTGACCCACCCATGCGTGAGCAGTGAGCACGAGCAGGCCACAGTCCCTGCCCTCGACAAACTTGCGCTTTAGTGGGGGAAGGGGCAGGAAATAAACAAGTAAATGCGTCAATAAAGAAAGTCGCCTCCGACACTGACAGACTCCATGAAGACAGAGCAGAGTGAAGGCTGTTAGCTGAGGTTGGGGGCCAAGGGGGAGCTCCTCTGAGGAGGTGACATTTGAGGGAGGCTAAATGACATGGAGAAGCCGGGGAAGGATGTGGGGCTGAGGCTTCTGGTCCTGGGAGACCCCGCAGCCCCCCTCCCTGGTCCTGAGTTTTGCCTGTTCCTTGCCTCCTCCGGCCCCATGCCCAGGAAGCCTGGGGTGGGCCTGGTGGCATGGAGTGGTGACTGCTTGCACTGGGGCTCTCAAATGACATCACATCTGGGGCCTCCCTCACCCCCACCCCTACTGCTCCCCAGGCCTGCAGCAAATCACCCTGATGCTTTAAAACAAATACTTCTTAATCACAAAAACTTGAAATGATTTCATGTGAAAATGTTAATGTATTCGGAATCACAGCCGCGCACTGCGTCTGACAAATTAGCACCCAGCCCGCCGCATTGTTTGTAGCTACATTTATCCTGGTGATGAGACACACACACAAAACGGAGCAGAGGGGCGGAGAGGGCAGCTTGGGAATGGGGGTGTGTGCGGAGGAGGGTGGAGGAGGAAGAAGGGAGGGGTGATCCGGGAAACCGGGCCGAGAGGGTGGAAAGCCACCCAGACCACCCTGACAGTCCACCCTGACCGCGCCGCTGGCCGCCAGCTCTCCACCCACCCTTGGAGGCCAGTCGGGAACCGTGAGACCTATGCCAGGCAGGGCTGGCTGGCCTGGTGGGCAGGCTACAGACGGACTCAGGCACCAGCCAAGCAGGAGCACCAAGAGATGAAAAAAAGAATTTTTGCAAGAATTTAATATTTCAAAAATAAGCATCAGGATGTGGAGGAACTGGAACCTCATGCGCTGCAGGTGGGAGTGTAAAATGATGCGGCTGCTAAAGAAAACGGTTTGGCAGTTCCTCGAAAAGTTCAACACAGAGTCACCACGCGACCCAGCAATTCCATGCCCGGGAAACGCCAAGAGAACGGGAAACGTGTTTAGCAAATACTAGCACACAAATGTTCAGAGCAGCATTATTCACGATCGCCACAGGTCCAAACACCCCAAATGTCTATCAGTGGATGAACAGATAACGAAAACGTGGTACGTCCACACAGTGGCATGTTATTTAGCCATAAAAAGGCAGGAAGTACTGACTCATGCTGCAACAGGGATGAAGCCTGAGCACATCACGCTAAGTGAAGGCAGCAGACACAAAAGGCCACAGATCGCATGATTCCATTTACGTGAAATATCCCTAACAGGCAAGTGCGCAGAGACAGAGAGCAGGTTGGCATTTGCCTGGGGCTGGGGGAAGGGGGAAATGGGAGTGACCCCTTACATTAGGGGTCTCCTTTGGGGCTGATGAAATGTTTCGGAACTAAATAGAGGTGATGGCTACACAACATTGAAAATGTACCAAATGTCACTGAATTGTGCACTTTAAAATGGTTAATTATATGTGAATTTTACCTTGATTAAAAAAAAAATATATATATATGCATCAAAGTCCCCAAGTCCCCAACTTCACTGGACTTCCTTAAGCTCATTTCACAAGTTAGCATTTGGTATTGGGAGATGGTGTGGATGGTCAGCACCGAGACCTCTCTGGGTAATTCCAAGGCCCTCGAAGGGCTGAGGCGGCCTGCCTGGTCTTCCCCTGCACCCTCCCCCCTCACTCCTGCCTGTGGCCCCAGGATCAGCAACACGACAGCCCCGGCCTGCTCATTCTTCCCACTTCAGCAGTGAGGCAGTGTGTGTCTGGCCCAGGGCTCATGCTGTGGACGCAGAGCAGGCCTGGGACCCGGGCCTCCTGACATCCTCCAGCCAGCTAACCCTATCAGATGTGCCGTCAGAGGGACTGTCAAACACTCGGCTCCTCCCCCTGCGCCTTTCTAGAAGCAGAGGTGGCTGCTATATGTGCACAAAGGACACAGACAAAGTCATCACTTTCTCCACCCAACTCCATATTCCCTGTGCCCAGACCAGAATGGGCCCTTGCTGCACCCACAGCTGGCTCCTTCCCCGCATCCAGGTCTCAGCTCAAACGTCACCTCCTCAGAGAGGCCTTCCCTGACCATCCTGTCTCACTGGCTGCCCGACACACCCCTGGATGGAGCTCACTCGTGGTCACACAGCCCTCACTGTGTCTCTGTGGTGCCTAACATCATGCCTGGCACATGGGAGGTGCCCAATAAATGCTTATTTAATGACAGATGTGCCATCTTCACCTAGCTCTGTTCCTCATCCATCCTCTCTGCTTCTCTCAAAAGCCTGCTGGGGCCCTAGGCCTTTTGCCCATTTGCCTTCCACACAGCTGGGGCCGGGGCTGGCGCCTGGCGCAAAAGCGGCAGCCAGGGAGGTCGGGAGGTCGGGCAGTTTACTCGCCTCTGAGCCACCCACCAAGAGCTTTGTGCAAGTACTTTGTAAACACTTTCCCCAAGTTTCTCCCAAAGCCTTCATAGTATCCTGTGCCTTTTCTACCTCTGATACCCTTCCATTCTCTGCAAATTCCAAATGGCCTCTGCATCCTGCCGTCCACACCTGCCCGGCGTGCTCATGTCGGCTTCTCTCCCAGGCCTGCTTCTGAGCACAGCCCCGGCTCCTCCTGCTCCCTCCGTGGGCCTTCCCCGAGGCCGCCTCCTCTCCTTTCCCAAACTCCAAACTCCTCTCCCTGCTGCTCTCTCCCTGCTGCTCTCTCCCTGGCCTCCTTTTGGCCTCCTCAGAATGGTCCCCAAATCCTCCTTTTCCGTCCCAGCTGCAGCCATTCCCCAGTCACACCTTAGAACGGGATCTGAGCTCACAGTGGCATCCCTGACTGGCTCCTTATAAATGGGTCTCTCACCTCCACTTCCCACCCTGGCTGCCTCTCCAAGTGCCAGTCCCGGTTTCCAATCATCTTTTAAATGTTTCAACCTGACATGCCCCAGCACGTCACACTGCACAGGTGAAACCCAAGGCCCCAGATGCGGCCGGGGGAAGGGGGCGCCCTGGACGTGACCTTAGTACCCAGCACTCACCGAGCGCTGTGCCCAGGGTGGAGAATGCAGCCTCAGTGTGCCCTGGGAGGTGGGGGCGAGTGGGCCACTGGGGACAGCCTGGGCAGGGGGTGTGTGGGGCCGGGGGGTGCACAGGGCGGAGGCTGCAGGTGGCAGTGGAGGTGCCAAGGGCAGGGGTGCACAAGCAGTGGGAGGCACTGGGCGGTGGGGCTGCACAGGCAGTGGGATCCAAGCCAGCCAAAGTGGCAGCCAGGTTCCAGCCCCAGCCCACCCAGGACAATGGGCTGACCGTGCAGTCCAGATCTTGATTTTTCAAGAGAAGCCTGAAGTCCGGATTTTTATGTGAATTCTCTAGTTTTCAGAATGTTATGTCTGCCACCTGGCTACCTCTGGATGGATGCTTTGCCCACAGTGTCATGTCTTAAACCTGACTCAAACAGGCATCAGTCTGAAGCAGAAAGTTCTTAGATCAAGGGCCAGGTGGGCTGTCCGGGCAGCTCACAGGACTGAGAAGAGCTGCTGGGCCCAGAGCCTCGGGGCCTGGGCCACCAGGACAGTCTCCTCCTTCCGCTTGTTCCTGATCTCCCTGTGTGTTGGCCTTATTCGCCTTTACACTGGGTGCTCTCCACATGAGGGGGAGTAGTCCTGGCCCCAGGCGTTACTGCTGCCGGGGACAGTGCAGGGGCACCTCCAGGCAGGAAAAGTCATGGGGAGGATCCTGATTGGCTCTGCCCAGGTCATGTGGCAAACCTGGGCCAATCACTGCATCCAGGATCTCCATCTCCATTTGCCAGGCTGGTCAGGTGCTTTCGCCTGGGGAGGAGGGGCCCTGTATTATAATTGATAGGACCACAGGTGCCAGGTTGCCACAGGTAGGGTGGAGGAGCTGTGCGCAAAGAAAGTATGTTAAGTAGGCAAAACAATGGGTAGCAGAGAAACTACAAAACCCCACAAGATGGAGCCATCCCTCCAGAAAGCCCAGTTCCCAAAGGGTAAGAAACTTCTCAAGGCCAATATTAGGGTGGGGTGGAGAGTGAAATCCAAGTTGGATCCAAAGGCCATCCTTTCCCCTTTACCATGGAGCTCACCGAGGCCGCCTGCCCCCGTCTGTGGTCTCCCTTATGGTCAGAGAGCTCCCAGCCTGCCGCGCTGCCCGTCCCTGCTCCTTAGGAAGGTCCTCCTCAGCCTCCTCGTGTCCGTTCCCTGCTGGTGCTGACCCTCCCCTTGAGGGCTACACAGAACAAAGCAAAGCCACATTCCCCTCGACTGCTTTCAATGACCTAAATGAAACAGGATGGCCTCAGCCCCACCCCGACCTTCTGGGGACTTCTCTACTAGGACATGGTTTAAGTCTGTCCTTCGTTGCCCATGGCGTCTGCCAGCCCTGATGACCCTGTGAAACTCCCTTTGCTTAACGTGGCCAGAGCCAGTTTCTGTTGCTAGTGTCCCAATCCCTGTCCACGCTCTGGACGCAGCCTGGCGGGGCAGAGCTCCCTGGGTGGAGCCTCTTGCTCTTTTGGCTTCTCCCCCAGCCCAGCGCCCCGTCTATTTTCTGCGTCTGACATCACTTCCCCAGGCTGGAGAGCTCTGAATCATGTTTGCCTCCTCCCCCTCCCTCGCCCCCCACATGCAACAGCCAGATGCGACATCTCCTCCTTTGCAGTGTCTCCCACATTCATCTCTCTCACTCCATCCTGCTCGCCACCGGGAAGGGAGGCCTCGTCATTTCTTGCCTGGATGACCGCGGCAGCCTCCTGGCTGGTCTCCTTGCCTCCAGCCTCTCCCTACTCTCATTCATCCTCCGTGCGCTGCCAGACTAATCTTCCTTAAACAATGCTCACTGCCTGTCGCTCCCCAGTGCAGAGATGTAGCCAGCTCTGTCGCTCACAGGCCCCTCCACAGGTGCCGTCTGCTCCAGCCTGGGCTGCAGGCCTCCGGCTCCCCTGTACACCACTGTCACCAGGGACTGTCTGTCCACTCTTCCTCCTCCCTTCACTCTCTGGCCAAATCCCACCATGTGCCAAGGTCCCAGCCTGAGTCCCTCTCCTGTTCTGGCCTCATCATATCTCTGGGTAGAGGGAGGGGGTGGCCAGGGACCAGTCCTGAAGCCACGGGCCAGCCTGCAGGCCAGCAGGTGGCTTGCCCTTGCCTGGCCCGTCCGGGCTCTCGAATGTTGCTGTGGCCCTTGCCACCCCTCTGCTCTGCATGTCCTGGAGACCTAACCTGGCTTCCAGGCTGTTGGTAGTCACAGCTAGCCAGGTTACTCTGGTGACCCCTCCTTCACCACATCAGCCTTCCTTCTGAAGCCCCTCATGAATGCTCACTACCCAACAACGAGCACCTTGCCAAGATTCCAGACCTGCAGGGTCCTGCCCCTGATGCACTCTGCCAGTTTTGCCAATCAAAGATCCTGCTCCCCCCGCCCGATGCACTTCAGGGCTGTGCCACACAGGGAGGCCAACAGGGAGCGTGTCCGCCGCTGACGGCACAGCCCACACTTGCGCAGCACTCACTGTGGGCCGGCATGGCCTCTGGGTTCCACGTGGAATGGCTCGTTTAATCCTTGCAACCCTCTGAGGCAGGAACCTTTCATTATCCACATCTCCCAGGTGAAAACACTGAGGCACAGAGAGCTAAATTAGCTGCCCAGTTCACCTAGTCTAGGATTCTAACCCACGCCATCAGCGCCGGAGCCCTGGCTCTTAAGTACAATCGTCCAGGGCCTGACTCTCCCCCACCTCGGCTCCCAAAGAGCCAGCAGGGAAGCTGCCCCTTGGAGCCTGGGGAAGTCAGTCGTCCTGCAGGGAAAGGCTTAAAAGGCCTTTGCCCACTCCCTGCTTGTGGTCACTTCAAAGGGCTGGGGATGACCTTAGTCAAGAGCAGCGCTGTACTGGAGCCAGCTCGCCCCGGCTTAGGAGAGCCAAGCATTAACATTTTTGGATTTTGCAAGCCGGTTGACATCACATTGATAGCTTGAAATATGCCATGGTGGGAATATTCACACCACGGAGCCGACTGTAAAACATTCATCAGGAAGCCACTGCTGGAAAGGGAATACTGACCACCCTCAGAAGGCGTCCTGGCCTTTCGGTGGTGAGTTTCAGGCAATGGACACCAAAGACAGGCCCCTGAGTGGAGCCAGGGGTCTGGAAGGAAAGGGGTCTTGAGAAGACCAGGTAGGACTCAGAAATGGCTCTCTCTCTGGTTGTGTGATGCCTAAGGACCTGGAGGAAGAAGGTCTCTAGAGAAGTGTCAGAGCAACTGCAAGACATCCAGGTGGGCCGAGATTCTGGCCAGACACCAAGGACAAAGCCCCAGCTGACAGGCACAGACTGAGGGACCATGCTGGAAAGGCTGAGTGCAGGTCTACTGAGGCTCCTAGGAAATGCCAGAGCAGCACAGGGCAGGAGGGGCTTGGAGGAGGAAGTCCAGGAGGGGCTGAAGCCTGCTGCTGGCCTCTAAGAAAGTGGCATTGAGGGCTGTCATGGGGCAGGAGGGGTGGGGGCTGTAGCTTAGTTGTTAGAAAACGAAGAAAGTTTGTCCTGGTGAATGTATCACGCTTAGAGTTCTTTGAGTGTAAGCAACAGAAACTGATTCTAGCAAATTTAAGCAAAAAAGGGAAAGTACTGACAAGAGACTGAGTTGTTGAGAGAAGGAACAGAGGCTTAAAAAACAGGTTCTGAAGCAGGAAAGGAACCAGGAAAGGGGAGATATTTAACACTTAGCTCGCTTAGGCCCTGCTGCTGGGATGAAGGAGTCCACAGCCAGGGCCCTGGTGGGACACGGAATGGAAGCTGGACAGATACAAAACCCAGCAAATGTCTACTGGAGTAGCCACGGCCCAGCAGACCTGATGTCAACTCCAGGTGTGATTCTAGTAGAGCTGCTCAGTCATGGGCAGATGAGCAAAGGAAGGAGGGACCCTGAGAGACATGTTGGGCTCCCCATGGACCGTCACAGCAGGGCAGCTTCCCTTTATTACAGGGGTACTGTCCTGGTAGATTAGGGACAGACTGGAAACACAGTGCATCTGGATTTCAGCCAAGCACCTGATCTTAGGATCAGCACGTGGAGATATATGAACAGATGACAGCACAGTTAAGGGAATGCAAAACCTGTTGAATGACCAGCATTGTTTTCTAGCATTGCAGATGAAATGTTGGTCCAGACTCTGGCTTTCCTTTTGAGCTGTGTCCTTGGTGTTATTCAGCATGCTTATTAAATACTTGGCAAAGTGTATTGATGACATACTGGTTAAATTTGAGGATAACGGTCCCCATCCCTTCTTGGTGGACAAGAAACTGAAGGGAGCAGCATACAGCCTGGGTAATAGGACAATGGTAGGGTGACTCCAGCCCAACCTAATTTGCATAACCATAGCCCCTGGCTGTGGTGATTGGCTGACACACTGGGCACAGCACTGGACCTGGACCAATGATGGAAGACTGGGACATTTGTTGGGTGGCTGAGGAAAGAGATGCTCCTCACCGTCTCACTGGGCTTGGGCTTCTTAGTATGTATGTAGGAGCTCCTGTAAGCCACTTGGAGACTGTGAGGGAAGAGGTTGTTGGAGAGTGGTGCTGAACCCCCAGGAGCAGAGATGAGGGAAGGATCTTGGTCATGCTGTCTCCCTGTATACAACCATGCCTGAAGCTGGAGGTACCCCTGACCTTTCGGTTACATGTACATTAAATTCTGTTTTTTTTTCTTAAGCAGGTGTGGGTTGGGTTCCATTAATTGCAACAGACACACTTAATATCCTATGCTACTCCATGCTAGGCAGGCACAGTGTGATGAGCTCCTAGGACTGAGGAGGGTGTGATTATTCGGCTGTCACCCAGAGGCAGGTAACACGGGTGTGGGGGGGTTGGGGGGGGGGTTGGGACCCTTTTCTTTTGGGGACCGGTTGGGGGGCCTGGCCTTTTTTGTGGGGGGGCGGGGGCCCTTGGGCGGGGGCCTTGCTTTGGTTGAAAAGGGGAATTCATCTTATATGGCCCCAGAGGAAGGGCCAAGAACCATTTGGGGGAGCAGGCTGGGATAGACTCCATCTCATTATAAGAAAGTGTTTTTGAACAGTCCCAGTTGCTGGAAGATGTGTGGCCCAGGGCAGTCCCTTTGGTTTGAAGCTCAGGCTACAGCTGAGGAAAACCATCCTCCAAAGGACTTTTATAATCGAAGGCTGGTGGCCTGGACAGGTTCAGGAAGCATGAGCACAGGGCGGGCTCAGTGGACAGATGTAGACGCAGAATGGGCTCCAGGAGCTGAGGGAGTTAGCAAGACCACATCGAGATCAAGGTCTCCTGACGCGCTCCTATCAGGTCTGCGGGGTACCAGACAACTGGCAGTAAACAGCCACACGGTTCAGGGTTTGCCCCCACAGGGTTGGGGGGGTGTCCAGTGGAGCGGTAACTGCCCAGTAAGGTCCCAGCTCTCCCAGTTCCTGCAGTGTGACCTTGTCAGACACCTCAATGTCCTCATCTGACAAATGGGGCTAACCCCACCTACCTCGTGGGTTGTCCTGGGGTTTTGATCAGAGGATGCAGGTAGAGCTGCGCACCAGCCACGATTACTACTACTACCAGGTTAATTAGGAGTCAAAAACGTACCCGCCTGCAGCCCCCAAAGTCTCTTCCCTTTCCTGCCCCCGAGTCTCTCCTCTTAGCAGGAGGAGAATGCGTCTGGGTGTTACAAGCCTGGACTGGAAGCCCTGCCTGCCCAGGGTGCCAGCCCCATCTGTAAAATGGGAATGACGACACCAGCGCATCGAAGCCCCCGCCTTCCGGCCTACAGTACGGGCCAAGGGGGTGCGAGGCCACACACCGGATCACCACCGCAGCCCGGCGCCCAGCCACATCTCAGGGGGCCGAGAACGGCGGGTGGGGCGGGGGCAGCAGCTGGCGAGGAGGCGCGGTGCCCGGAGGCCGGACGCTGGCTCTCCGGCGGCAGCCAAGCGCTCAGCCAGGAACTTGTTAACAGGCCCCGAACAAAGAGCCGATAATCCGGCGGGCGGCCGCGGGAGGGCTGGCGGGCGGAGGGATCCCGCCCCTTCCAGCCGGGCCGCAGGGTTTACCGCGCATTAATTCCCCCGCGCGGGCGCCCCGCAGCGCCCACCCGAGCCTGGACGCCCCGTGGGCGCGCGCCCTCCCCGAGCCCCGGCCGCCCCACGCCGCTCTCCTGACCCGGTCCGCCGAGCCGCCTTAACAACGGGGGTCACGTGCTGAGGAGGCCAGGCTTGGCACGTTTTGGGGACGCGGGGTGGGGGGCGCGGCTGGAAAGATGCAGACCTGGGAAAACCCAGGAGCCCCTCAGCTCCACTGGGTCCCTGCACCAACTAAAAGGAGGTAGAGCCTAATTCGGGGTGCACTGCCCTGCAGGCTCCTGGGTGCTAGACCTGCTGGCGTGGGGCACGGGGGGTTCCACCTGCCACCCTGGCTGGGGAGGTGTGGGGCAGAGGTGGGATACAAGCTCCCTTCCCAAGACTCCTCTGGCCTTCCCTTGCACCCATCTCCCCCAAATATCAGCTACACATTGCTTGGAGCTCAAGGTGACCCTGAGCCTTCCAGATGGACACAGCTTTGATGTCCAGGTATGGGGAGGGTCCCAGCTCTAGGGGACCCACCAGTCAGGGTGATGCTGGCCCTTGGTGCTCCCAGCATGGCACACTCAGAGACAGGGACATCAGGGCCCCTTCCCCATCTAAATAGGACCTGAAACTTCCCCTACTGTGGGGATGGGCAGCTGTCACCTAGGGGCCTCCCCATACCTCTAAGCCTCTCCTCCTTTCCCACACTACAGATAGGGCTGGGATGGGCCAGTCAACAGCCACACCTGGAGAGGGGGAGGGGATGTCTATATTGCCTTGCCCAGGGCATGAAAAGGGACAGAGAAGCAGCAGCCAGGCCTGTCCTCTATCCCAGAATGGGAGCCTCACCTCAGGCCTCTGCCTTCCCACCTGGTCCCCCAGCTGCACCCTCTCCCACAAAGACGGCCAAGGACTCCTGCACTGTGCCCAGGGGGGGACAGGACGATGCCCTCTGCCATATCCATCATCAATTGCTGACATTTATTGAGTGCCCACTGTGTACCAGGATTGACATGCATTGGTCCGCCTTGTCTGCACAGCGACCCTATGAGGTGGGTTCCTTTATGAGTCCATTTTACAGACAAGGAAACGGAAGAAGTACAGGGAAGAGCGGGGTCCAGGGCCGGGGCCAGGGCAAGGAGAGGCGGGGGTGGGGCACTCACTCTCAGGGGCTGGCCCTGCACTTGCACCCTAGGCGCCTCCCTTATCTCACCCTAGTCCTTCTCCAAACCTGGGCCCCAGAGCTTGCCAACTCACCTGTCCCACCATGTCCATCACATGCCCGGGGGGGGGGGGCTGGCCCCTGGGGGTCAAAGGCTGCTCTGGCATCCGACATCAGTGCCTGGGAAGACGGTGGGCACTGGCACCGTGACTTTCTGGGGACCCTGAGGAGGCGGCCTGTTTCTGCCATTGGGGGTGTTCACCAGCTGAAGCGGAACCTCACTCCTGAGCTTGGGGGCTGGGACTCCATTCCCAGCTCTGCCTCACAGCCACCTTTGGCTCTGCCCCAGCAGCCACCTGGCTCAGGCAATGCAGGCAGCCCCTGCCAGGGTGGCAGGTGCTGGGCAGGTGTGAGCAGTTTCTGGGGGAAACTTGCTGAGAGCAGAGCCCAACCCAGGCTCCTGAGGCAGCTTCCCTGGGCACCAGCTACTGCCTCAATAGAGTCATCAAGTCCAACCCTTTAGTATACAAAGAGGCAAACAGCTCAGAGAGGTTAAGTGATTTGTCCAAGATCACACAGAAATGAAATAGAATGAGGATTAGAATTTTGTTCCATCCAGGGCTCCGGCCCTCCTCTGCTGCCATGTCCTGTGTGTCAGAGTTGATCGTTAGCACTCAGTTCCAGGACAAGCCCAACCTGGATCATCTTCAGAACACCCAAACAACTGCCCCTTGCGCACTGGAAGAATTGGTTTCTGAATCGAGCCCGCATCCTTGCAGGGGGTGGCGTGTGTGCAGGCTCGGGTGGTAGGGCGGGGGGGGATTCTTCTGACTAGAGCCATGACTCCTCTTTGGGGCTCCTGCCTGGGGCTGGGCAGCAAGAATTGAGCACCTCACACTGAGATGCCTTTTTCTCCTACCTCTGGCCTTGCTGCAGCTTAAGGCTCCATCTTGGTCATAACTCACGCCCCCTCGCATGCTAGGGAAAATGGAGGAAGGAGACAAACAAGCCATGGGCACCTGCTGGATGTTGGGGTCCTCCCAGGGTGTCTCTCCGTGTGCCCATTGATTCGTTACTGTAACTCCAGGAAGCAAAGATGACCCATTGTATAAATGTGGAAACAGGCTGGGGAGTAAAAATCACTTGTCCAAGGACTTGTGGTTTGGATTGGAAGCTGGCCCTGTCTGCCTACCAAACCCTGCCCTTTCCACTCCACCTGGCAGTAACCGGGTGCCAAGGCTCCCCAGAAGGCAGGAGGACACTCCGATGCCACTCCTATGGGAGCAGACAAGAGGAAGGAAGAGGTGGGCTTGTAGAATTGACCGCAGGAAGCCCAGCTTCTATCTGGGCAGCAAGAGTGGTTGGGGCCCAGGGCTCAGCCTCAGGAACCAGAAACCCCACACAGGTGCTGTGTAGAGCAGCCCGGGTCTTGGCGCCAACACTATGAATGACACTATTCACATGAGAAAATGCCCACTCTGGGAAAATCTATGCTGGGGTGGGGATGGGGTTGGGCAGGGAGGTTCCCATTCAACAGATATGCGTATACAACTTGTGTGGGTGACCCACAAACACACACAATCATGTGAGCTGGTTTGCTGTCCGTGTGTGTGGCCAGGGTACAATGCCACCGCCCCACCCCACACGATGGCACCTGGCCTTACTGATCCCCACCCTGGACAAGAGGCTGTTTCCAGCCTCCCTGGAGTATAGCAGTCTGTGTCCAGGGACAGGGATGGTCCAGGGACAGGGATGGGGCGGGCTGAGGGAAGCAGAGCAAACTTCTCCCCCTGTCCCTGGCAATAGCAGCCCTCCCTTCCTGGCCAGAGAACCCAAACTCAAACCAAGGAAACCAAGAGAAACAGTAAGCACTTGGCTGGTCGTGACTGGGAGCATGTTGGAGCAGGGAGCAGGGTCACAGTGCCACAGAGAATGGCAACACTGTGGGAAGCACTGGAGGAGGAGGCAGCTAGGGCCAGAGGCTTGTGGCAGCTGCCCCAGGGCTGAGGAATCAGTAGTCCGTCTGTCTTTAGCTCACCCAGAGCACATCAGTGGGCCAGGACCCCTGTGGGGGGAGGAGTTGGGGAAGCCTTTGGGAGGAGGCTGGATTGAAATGGGGGTGGGGGCTGGGAGTGGAGCTGAGCAGAACAGTGTGGGGATTGGCAGCAGCAAAGGGTGTGGCCCAGGCCTGGACCTAGCTGGAGAGGTTGGGGTGTCGGGTGGGGGGCATGCTGGAGGGGTCAGGTGGCACCAGGTTTTGTAAGGCAAGGGAGCTGCAGTCTGGAAGCCAGAGTGGGCCTGGGGGTGCCCAGCCCACCTGCAGTCAAAGCCAGAGAGGGCATCCAACCTCCCAGGGGACCAGCCCAGTTATTCGGGGCAATAATGGAGGCAGGTGTTTCCCTAAGGGCCCAAAGGGGTCAAGGTTTGGACTCACCCACAGGCATTGGGAAGTCACAGAAAGCTGGCTAGCAGGTGTCCAGCCCAATGCCAGGGGCTTAGTCTGAGTGCAGGAGCTGTGTGGGGTGGTGGGCGGGGGTGGCCACTGCTGTGGGCCAGGTGAGACAGGTGAGGGAGAAAGGGGCGGGGTAGGGGGTAGGAGGAAACAAAGCAGGCAAGGGACAAAAGAGCAATGTCACAAGTAGGACTAAGCTGGAGGACTTGGTGACAGATTAGATGTGAAGTGTGAAGGAGAAGGGAGAGCCAAGGGAGACGCTAAGGTTTCCAGCCCTAGACTGGGAGGGCAGGGGGAGGGGATGGCGGGCCCCCTGGGAGGAGGGGGCAGCAGGAGAGGGTTGGCCTAGAACCAGCAGGCCCCGCAGGCATGCACGTGGATACACATGTCCCCAGGCAGCAGCTAAGCCCAGCACTGGGGTGTTTGCCTGGAGAAGGGGTCCCCCACTGCAAGCTCAGGGCAGCCTCCAGGGCAGCACCGGCAGGAAGAAGGGATGTGAGGCTGCAGGGGCCTCTGGCTCCTGGCTGAGGCCACGGCTGGCTACTCCTAGGAGTAGGAGCCAGGCCAGTTTTGGTTGGGGGTTTAGTACCTGGATCAACCCCAATCCTTGGTTCCTGAGGGAAGCCCCTCCCAACACAGGCAAAGGGGTTGTAGTAGGTCAGTCAGAGGACCAGCTCTCCCCTGGGGGCATTACAGGGCCCCAAAGCCCAGCCCACCCCATCGGTAAGGCAGGGTGAGCAGGAACAGGGTATCTCCCAGCCCTAGAGAGTTCAGACCTTCCCCTGAAACAGGTGCATCATCCTGGGAGTGGCAGGTGGATAGAGGGGTCCAGGCCAGGCCTGAGGATGGGATAGGGGCTTGAGGAAGAGGAACAAGGGCAAACTGTTGGGGTCAGGATGGGCAATGCCAGAGCTTGGTGCCCCTCATCACCGCCTTCCAGAACAGCCAGCTCTCCAAGCCCCTCCCGTCAAGAGTGAGGAGGTCTGGGTGACAGGGAGACCACGGGGCAGGGGTGTGTGTGCCAGCTGCGTGTGCTGGCTGTAACTGGGAAAATCCTGTGAAACAGGTGGGTGCTGTGTGCATGGGTGCAGAGAGGGCCTGCCAGGTGCGAATGTGCTGAAGGGACAGGCTTTTGTGTGATGTCCGGCAACAGAGGGTGGGCGCATGGCCTGAGGAGCAGGCAGCTGCAGTCAGTCGGGCGGGACCCCGGCGCCCCCTGCCGGCCGTCCCTCCCTCAGCCACTCACAGACACATTTTTCACTAGCTGCTGTTGCTGAGGAGGTGCTCAGTGGTGGCATAGGAGGAGCGGGGTCACTGCAGGGCCAGCTTGCCTGGGCGTCCACACATGCCCAGAGCCTGTGGGGGACAGCAGGAAGTGGCCCCAGAGAAGCAGGGCCCGTCCCCACCCCACCCCCTGGCCTTCAGCAACTCCTCCCACAGGCCTGAGAGTTGATGCCTGGAGGCAGGCTCTGCTCTAGGGCAGCCCGGCCGCCCTGGTCCCACTGGCCAGCTCCCTGGGCAACGTTGGGTCAGGCCCCAACAGGCGCCCCAACAACCAGGGACACACCTCCCCCACCCATGGTCTCCTGATGAGTCCATGTGGCAACCCCTCACCTCGGGCTGCGGTGTCCTGACTCGCCAACACCTGTCACCCCTTATCTGTACGTGCTCACCTGTGTGACTGCACACAGCCAGCATACACGCTCATCTGGCCACACAGATACCAATGCTGCACACACCATGCCAACCTTCCTCACCTCCTGGGCACACATGTCAACCCACGGCCCTAACACGTGCTCACGTGGGCGACATGCAGCTATGACCACACAGCCCTCACACACGCATCCACCTCAGTAAACATGGCCTGGCACCCGCTCGGTGTCTGGCAACACCTCTCTGCGGACAGAGCATCAACACCCCAGCTCACTGTGGGCAACCCGCACCCCCTGAGTATTCATCTGGGGAGCTGCACATACACCCCTAACATGCACATGGGTGCAACATACACGTGCCCAGAGGCAGTTCAGCCTTCCAACTCAATCAGGATTAGAAGGGGAGGCCATGGGGAAGGTTTGTTGAAGGAGGATGGGGAGGTGACGGGGAGGTGATGGGGAGGGGACAGAGTGGATAGGATGGAGTAGAGGCAAGGATGAGGGAGGGGTGGGGAGGGCGGTCAGGCAGTGGTGGGTGCAGGATGCCTTGCGCAGAGAGACCCTTTAAGGAAACAGCCATCAGCGTCAATCATCGGGCTGGTCCCTGAGCTCTCACTCATTGATCTCCAGTCAATCTGGCCTGGCAGCTCAGGAACCCCACGCTCCCTTCCAACACTCCTCTGATAAGCAGTAGCCTGGCCAGGCAGGGGGGCCATCTCCCAGGTTCTGAGGGCACCAAGAATCGAGAATTTCTAGGGCAAGCCCCAAATCCCCTTGATCACACAAATGGCACCTCCGCCACATACCACGAACACACACATAAACTCAGCTTCGTTAAGTGCATGGGGACCAGAGACCAGGAGGCCCCAGCAGCTCAGCCTAGGTGGAAGCTCAGGGAGAGCAGACAAAGGATACAGGGGAACTTCCTCCCCCCAAACCTCCTCCTAAGGGAAAGGCGGTGGGCCGAGGGCTGAGTTACCAGCAGGTTAGGGTGGCCAGTGGGGCACGCCGAGAGGAAGGGCTGTGGAGTTTAAGGGAGAAGGGGAAGCTGGCGGACCCAACCACACAACTCTGATCCCCCAGCCCGGGAGGCTAGGACCCACAGCCCCCCACCCCCGCCGCCACGGGGACCGCAGAGCTCTGACTGTGCTGGCTACAAGGGCTGGGGGCTGGTGTATGCGCCTCCACGCCTGAGTGTGTGCGTGTGCGAGCGTGTGTGGCGGGGACAGAGGAGGACACTGTGTTCTGGACGTGGGCAGAGGCCAGGTGCCAAGCTGGGAGATTGTGAGTGGCTGTTCGGGGCAGATGCTACCGGGAAGAGGTATCTTAACCGCCTCCCCCATCCCCCACCCCCTTTCCTGGGTACCAGGATATGGTCAAAGCCCTGTAATCTTCGAACCCTCAAAGTCAGCTTCCCTGGGATTGATTCAACCCCCGACCCTGCTATAGGGCCGGGCGACCAGCAAACTTCCCCCACCCGGAGGCGTGGGGCGTCTACACTCGTCAGCTCCGCGCGCTGACAGCTGCTTCTGGACTTGGCAGAACCCAGGCTTCCGGGAGAGCGCGCGGGGAAGCTGCGCAGCGGCGAGAGGCGGCCCCAGCGTCCCGCCTCGCAAAGTTTGGCCTCGCGGGGCTCCCAGCCGGTCCGGCAGCGCGGGTCAGGGACCCCCCAGAGCAGCGAGCGTTCGCGCGCACAGTCCCCCGCAAGCCTCCCCAGAGCGCGCGCGGCGTGACTCACCCGAGCCGCGGAGCCAGGCGGCGAGAACTATGCCCAGGAGCGCCGGCCACAGGCCGGGCCGGACGGCCATGGCCGCGGGCAGGCGGGCCGGGCGCGGGGCCCCGCGGGCGGGAGGGCGGCTTTCAGCGCCTCGGCCCGGAGCCCCCGCTCGGGGCGCCCCCGGGGCCCATGCCAGCGGACTGCGCTGCCTCCGGGCAGCCGGCTGCGGGGCGCACGCGGCGCGTGGCTCCCCTGGGCACGGGGAGCACAGCAATGCAGCCGGGGCGGAGCGCAGCGCCAGCCGCGCCGCGCACCGAGCCAGCCGCCGCGCGGAGCCCGCAGCCGCGAGCGGGCCGACCGTCGCCGCAAAACCCGGACTGGAGCAGCGGAGCGGGCCGGCGGCGGGGCGGGGCGGGGGAACGAAGGAGGGGCCGGGCCGCCCCGCGCGAGGCGCGCGGGCCACCCCTAGCACCGGGGATCCCTCCGGGCGATGCCTGAGGCTCCCCCAGGGAGGAGCTGGGGTGGTGGGCGGGGAGGCCTCCCACCGCCCCGCGCGTTCCCCAGGGACAGGGGCAGGAGTCTGAAACCCGGAGTGGATCGGTTTTCCGGATCCGGGCTCTGCCAGGCCTGCCAGTCTGCGCACAGGTGGCTCGGGAGGGGCCCAGGGCTGCGGCGACCCCGGCGCGGCGCCAGCCTGCGGAGATCAGCCCAGGGCAGGGGTGCCCCGGGCAGGTTCCGCTGCAGTCCTCTCCCCATCCCCTGCCTCCCAGCTGCGCTCCGAGGCTGTCAGCGCGCCCCAGTAGCTGCCAGTAGCTGGGATAGCAGACTGCGGGAGAGCGCGGGGGGCCCGGCCCGGGGCGCGGAGGTGCCCTGGCCCCCAGTGCCAGGCAGACCAGACTCAGGGACACCTATGGTCCCGACTACTCAGCGTGACGGACCCCAGGGGCAGGCCTCAGAGCGTGACCCAAGGTTTCCCTAACCCCTCCCCGTCGTTCTCTGAAGGACAACAACCTTAGGGTGCAGCGCATCCGACCGGGCACGTTGTTTGCGCCCTGAGCGCGCACGGTGCGGGAGACGTGGGCGTAAAGGAACGGACTGGGCTTTGGGACCTAGAGAGACCTGGGATAGGGTCAGGTGACTTTGGCTTCCAGCTCTGTGACCTTGGGCAAGTCGCGTCGTCTCCAGGAGCCTCCAGCAGTGACCGCTGCTGGAGTCTCCTGCTCCCCACCCCCATTCCCTAATTGGGTTAAAGTAAACAGAGGGCTGCCTTGAAGGAGAAAGGAAATGACAAACGCGCACCATGTGCCTGGGGCGAGCGATCAGGAAAAGAGAGGGTCCTACTCTGGGTCGGGGAGGGGAATGAGAAGGGCGAGGGCAGGGCCGCAAACTCAAGCGCCCACGGGCCGGTAGACACCATAGACTGGTGCCGCAGGCTAGGCGATATAGGGAATGGGCTTGCTTCCACAAAGAGATATGGGCTCGCCTGTAATTCTTGAGACATGAGGCCCTCTCTCGGTCTGTCTTTTGTTTCCCACTTTTGATAGAGAAGGGCTGTGAGAAATGTTTTGCTTTCCTCTTGACTCTGCTATAAAAAACATCAGCCAGCGCTCCAGATGCGCCTGCAGACCGGAGAGGGCTTCAGCACCAGGGAGGCAACGGACAGCGCCGGCGAGGGGACACGGGGGTCCCATACAAAGGGTAGGTTCTCTTCTGCTCCGGGTACCAGTTGTAGGGGCAGGGGACTGGGGTCCAGTATGGCCACATCTTCCAGATTTTCCATAGAAGCTATTGTGTGAGAAATCTCGTGATTTAAAATTGTTCAATAAAAAATAATTTTTTAACCTCTTGTGGACACAGATGAAAATGCCACCAGCTTCTGGTTTTTGAACTGCTTGGAGGGCTGTTTGAAAGTACACTGTGTCGGGGGCCCGAGCTACCCAAATGTCTGAAGTATGTGTGTGTTGGGAGGAGCAATGTGTGCCCAGGCTGCTCGTGTTGACCCCCTAACACCCCTCTTCAACCCCTGTACAAAAGAGGTGGGTGGGAAAGGTGAAACAGTGGCAGGATCTGCATTTGTGGCCCACGATATGGGGGAGCTGATTAGGGACAAGTTTGGGCACTGGAGGCAGGTGGCTGAGGATGAAGGCGTGGGGCTGGGACTGGGATATGACGTTATCACACATGCTGGATACCACTATGTCCTTGCGTGCATTTGTAATTTGGCTTGATCCTCACATGCAATCCTGCTACATAAACATTATTATTCCCATTCTACAGATGAGGTAATAGAGGCTTGGGGAGAGGGGATGCTGGCTCAGGGCCAACCTTATTCAATGACCACAGGGCTAGCTGAGATGGGTCCTTGTGAGGTTTTACTTCAATGTCCCTGTCCTTACATTTCCTCCTCCTGCAGTTTTTGCTTGGGGATTAGAATTTGGGAATAAGGTTTGGGGTACAGACAAGGAAAGTGTCTCCTCCTCTGCTTGGTTTGGCTGCCCTGGTCACCTCTCTGTCTCACTGTTTTCAGCCAGAATAGAATGGTCTGTGTAACAGTCAGGATAGTTTAGGTTAGGTTGTGGTAACAGACAGTCCCCAAATCTCAGTGGCTTAAATCAGCAAAGATTGGTTTCTCGTTTGTCCGTCATGCTTCTATTGCTCCAGGTCATCCTTTCTCGAGGACCTAGGCTGGCAGCAGCTACTCTCTGGAACACTGTTGGTCAATGAGGAAGAAGAAAAGGGAGCTCCCGAGGTACACCCACCAGCAATCGATGGCTCAGCCTAGAAGGGACATGTGTCACTTCCACTCACAATTCATTGGCCAGGACTGGCTCCACGACCCCACCCAAGAAGGCCAGGAGGTGCAATGCTACTCCATGCCTGGAAGGCAGAGCCAAACACGTGGAGAGCAGCATTAATGACGGCCCAGCCTGCAGTCCCAGCACGACCCCTGCCCACCTCTGCACTCTGCCTGAGCCCTGGCATCCAAGCTCATCCCACCTCCAGGCCTTCCCATTTGCTTTTCTTCCTAGAACACTCTGTCCTCGGATCTTCACGTGGCTGGTTCCTTTTAGTCACTCACACCTCAGCTCAAATGTTCCCTTCTAAGCAGTACTCAGAGCCATGTCAGGAGAAGGAGGATGCCTTGAAGAGAGGGGGAGTAGATGTCTCACCTGAATTCTGTGGAAGAATGCAGGTTGGAGGGCTGCCAGGGAAGGGCTTGTCTCAGACCCAAAAGTGGGATGGCCGGATGGGAGGGCGGCCCCGGCGTCTCCCTCTGCTTTTGCTCCTGATTCTGCTCAGATTCAAGCCCTGCCTGTGACCTCAGTCCTCTCCCTTACACAAGCCCCATGCCCAAAGTGAGGGAATGAGCCTGCCCTGCCTATGTGGGACCCTCCAACAAGTGTGTGCAGACACCCCCTGCAATATCACAGTGACAGGGCACAGATTTCACCTCCGCCTGCTCTGCTGGCCAGAAATGTCTCCTCTCTAGGGAGTAAGAATCAGCCCCTCATGGGGTTCACCTGCCAGGGCCCCACCATGCATGTCTGCCCTCTCTTTTGCTTTTGTTTTTTCAGAAGACTTTCACTTCAGAAGACAAAGTCTCATCTCTCCTCCAGGCCAAACAGTTCCGCTTCAGTTGCAGGACTCTGGGTCCCCGTCCTTGCCATCTGGGCGCCCGCCCCCTGCCCCCGGCAGGTGCTCTCCAACCAGGCCGCTCCTCTGAAGGCATCTCCCGAAGGGACCTAGCAGGTCTTCTGCGCTCATGGCCAGGTGCATATCAGTGACATCATACCGCTAATACCCCTGGACCTGGGGAGCTGAGAGCCTGTGGTGAGGCCACCAGTGAGTTGGGCAGGCACTGAAGTTCCCGTGATCCTCCCTAAAATGCAAATCCCCAGGCCCTGCCCTAACCCGACTCTGATTCAGTATGTCTGGGGAGGGCTCTAGGAACCTGTGCCTTTACCAAGCCCCGTAACCCCTACCAGCTGCTTCTGCTGCTGCCAGTGGTGTGAAAACTGACTGCACTCTGAGGGACACTGCCCTAGTCTTTGCCATACGTGCCACCAAAAACTGGGTGTTCCCTATCTACCCTTGGGTCACTGGTTTTCTGCAATTAAATGAAGAGACTTAAATCCATCCCAATTACATTCCATCGTATCACATCTATCCCTCTTTCCCTTATGGAGCCACCTCAGGATGTGGGCGCCATCAGGCAGGGTACTTGCTGTTTCCTTCAGCTTCCTGTTATTCCCAGATGAGATTGGGAAGTCACATACACTTTCAACCAAGTCCTTACTAAACAGGTTGCTGAAGGCAGAACCAAGCACAGCGCCAAGAGGCTCCTCGCTTGCATGTTGCACTAGGTCAATAAGCCAGCTGCTCTTTCATCCACTCAGGAAGCCTCTGACTGCACTATCATTCAGCTCACATCTCAGTGCTGTACCCACAAAAGTAAATGGAAAGACTTTGCAGAGCCCCAGAACCATGAGCCTCCGGCTTTACCCTGAGTTCAGCAGGCAGGACTTGCTCTTGCAGACCCCAGGTTGGCTCTTTATAGTCCCTTCCCCAGTCCAAGCATTCACATCTGCTCACTGCTCAGCATCCAGTTTCCATCTTCTGGAAGCATTTCCTGTCCTTCCTTTGAGGGATCTGCCCTCCCCCCAAGCAGTGCCCAAGATTCAGGCCGGACTACCCCATCGAAGTTCCAAAGGAGGGTGCATGCTTCGGGCCTGGCCAATCAGCATCCACTCTTCCCAGGACCACAGCAGTTGGTTCAGAGGTGGGCATATGACCCAAGCCAGGCCACTGAGGCTCATCTCTGGGACTTTCACTGGAACTAAGGAGAGAAGGAATTGCTTTTCTTGCTGGACTTGCAGCAGGAAAGAAATGACCTGATCTTGGAGCTGCTATCACATGAGGAGTGCTACCCACTGGGGGAACCTGCAGCCTGTGAAGGAAGACACTGATGTCCTCTCAGTTGTAAGTTAGGGTGGAACGACAGCCTTGAAGAGGTGAGAGAGAATGAGAAACAGGCCCCTTCAAAGGACCCCCAGCAACATCTGGACCAAGTCCCCTCTGCACGCTGGCCCCCAGCACTCATCCACGCCCTGAATCCAACACACACATGCACACACAGCAGGCCAGCACCCACTCAGTCTCTGTACCTCACACACATGCATTTCCCAGACCCAGCTCACACACGTGCACACTGGGCAACTGAACACCATCCAGACTGATACGCTCCCTGCGTGGTTACATACACATGCAGACACTACCCTGTCTCCCTACCCCATTCCTGCACTCACCCTCCATCCTGCTCATGCTATGAGCACTTTGTGTCTGGGCATCTCATCTGGCCTGGCAGTGCCTTAGCACAAGAGCTAGGATGTCGTCACCTCAGAGCCTCCAGGACCAAGGACAGCGCCCGCCATTTCTTGAGAACTAACCATGCGTCCAAGACAGTTCCTTACCTGGTTAATCTCGATTCTCACAACTCCTTATGAAGTAGATGCTATTATCATACCCATTGTATAGATACAAAACTGGCATAGAGAAGGGATGTAACTTGCCTAAAGCCACTCAGCTGGTGAGGGATGGGACAAAGATTTAAACCTAGAAGCTGCTCCAGAAATATTTGCTGAGTGATTGAAAGAACATTCAGTCTAACAAATGGTTTTGTTAGAGACACATGCTCCTGTGGTATATGTGTTATCACACACATGCACACACAGGAACACACCCACCCAGGGAACCTTTCCCAGCTCCACGAGCTCCACGCCATCTCAGACTCGGAGGTTTCCCTGGCTACACAGCCCCCGTTCCTGGTTTCCCCACTGGGTACTCTCCGGCGGTTCGGAGGTGAGCAGTTCCCTGCTGAGGGACCCTGTGAAATGGAGGGGGAGAGAAATTGTCAGGAATGGAAAAGAGGAGCGGAGGAGGAGGGGGAGGATGGGATTGGACCAAGTGGAGGCCTGGCACTGAGCCCTCTGCAGATGACCTGATGAGCATTTTCCAGAGTTAATTTCATTAGCGTCTCTGGGAGATGAACAATTAGCAAGATGCTCTGATGCCTTTAAAAGCTTAAGAGAAGGAGAAGGCTGCCTTCCTTGCTTCCCACCAGAACGCAGCATCCGCATCCCCCTCTCCTCCATCTCCATGTCTCATCCACCTTGTCCCATCTTCTCTCTCCTGCCTTTATGGTGCCACTTCTGCGCCCACCCCACCCTGCTCCTTGGCCACCATGCTGGCCCCTCCCTCCCTCTCCCAGTCTCCCATCTGCCCCTCTGCAGCCTGGTGCTGGAGCTCTGCCCACATCACATCAATTGGTCCCCTGTGCTCTGATTGCATAGATACCCAGGGCTGGGGCCTGGCGCTGGTCCTACCTCCAAAGAGGCATGGCTTTCTTTGGCACCCAGAGAGGGCTGGGCTAGGCAGGGGTTCTCTGTTTCTGATTGATTTTGCTACCAGGTCCTTGGCAACTTCCAGATGGGGTTCCAGTGGGGACTGGAGCTCCCCTTCCAATCCCAGGGCTGGGCTGGTAGGCAGGAGAGAGGTAAGCTTCTGCCTCCTCTCCCGGTGCCTGGCACACCGAGTCCTGGGGCTGGGGCAGGCCCAGGCCAGTGTGTGGGGCATCTGTGTCTGTATCAAACAGTTGGAAAATGGAACTCCAGACACTCTGGATCAGTGTTTGTTCTAGACTCCACCTGCATGATCTTTGTCCTGGGGACACACCCTCATGGTGCTTCCTCTAAGTGCTGCGTTGGTGGGAGGGGCTCTGGTCCAGCCCCCAGCCTCCCCCCAGCCTCCTTTGGGCAGCCCAGGGGTGGCGCTGGTGTAGGGCAGCCCTGCTAGCCAGGTCCTAGGCTTTGGAGTTGAGATTCTGCGTTCTCTGAGATGAGATGGGAGCTCCAGACAGACTGTCTCCCCTTGGACTAGATGGTCTCTCAATGATTCCAAACTCCCTTCAGCCCCAGACCCCTCCTTCGATCCGGGCATGAGAGTCTCCTGGGAGCTTGCCAAAACCCCAGGTTCTGATCCCCTCCCGGGTCTACTGACAGGATCTTTAGGTGGGACCCAGAAATCTGTAATTTAAGAGAAATCTGCAATTTCCAGCTGGGCCTTAGAGACTGGGAACCACTACACAAAGGGAGCGGGAGGGCAGAGGAGGGTGGTCCCAGCCCCAAAGCCAGTTTGAGAAACCAAAGGGGCAAAGTTGCCCTCATGGGGTGGGGGCAGAAATCGATTATCTGAGGGTGGGGGTGGGTGAAAAAATGTGGCTTTCTATAGAAAGCACAGATATATATGCACACGTACACACAGAGTACATAAACAGATACGCACTGTATCTGTGGTATGAAATTTCAGTGAGGGGGGGCGATTAGGGAGAAATTCTGCAAAGGCTCCTAATGGGGGCAATAGTGAGAATGGGTTGAGAAACACTGCTCACCAGGAAAGGCCTTAGGAAGCGCGAGAACACGACAAATACTCCACACCCGGACGTGCACACCCCCCACACTCACACGCACACCCAGGGACACACTCACACCTGGACGCACACACGCAAACATGCACACACACTCAGGGACACACATATACACAATCCACACCTGTATGCACACACACGAACACACAGGTAAACACACAGGCTGCACACCCAGCCACGCACACATGTGCACATGCCCACACACTGACGCACCCTACGCACAAACGAATCACAAGTCTTCTCCCTCACGCATAGGCAAATGGACACACTCTTGTCTTCACCCTCCCACACAGACATCAGGAGACACCAATAACACTGCATTGGTGATGCGGAGACTAGGTTAGGATTTTAATAAGCTTTTAAATAAATAAATATGTAAAAGCCCCTTTAACAGGGACTCCGTATTTCTTGTTAATGTGACATCCCTGGCTTTACACGTCTTGAGAACAGGGAAGCCACGCAGCTGCCTTCGTACATGGTCACCCGTGCACGTGTATGGGTGTGGGCCTGTTTCTGAGATAGGTGCATGTTCTTCTGTTCATGGCTATGGGTGTTGTGGGCAACAGGTCAGGAAGGAGAGAGAGAGAGTGTGTGTGTGTGTGCGCGCGCGCGCATGTGCACGCACGTGCACACACATGAGCTGTGACTGTGGGGTTCTCAGACCCCGACAATTCCCAGAGAACTCAGTCTCTAAAGTCTCCTGTTCCTCATTGTGTTGCTTACTTTTGCTGACACAGTGCATACTCCAGAAATATGTGTTGGATGCATGAATAAATGAATTTACAAAGCATCTCAATTTCTGTTCTGTTCATTAAAACTCATGAACTGCTCAAGGCCTAGGTATTATCACGCTCCTTTCACAGATGAAGAAACTGAGGCGCAGAGAATTTGAAGCAGCACCTGCACCCACACATCTTCTAGCTCCTGGTTTTGCACAGGGCACGCTGCCTACCCTGCCGACACTCGGGAGACCCGGGCAAGGTGGCTCGGGCTGGGCCTCTGTGGGCTGCCCCGCCCAGGGGCGCTTGCAGAGGGCACTGGAGAGGCAGCTTTGCTGGGCTCCAGCACAGCACCTGTGGCAAGACCCCCTGGGAGGTTTCCTCCACTCCTCCGTGGTGTCACCAGACCCCTGGTCCCCAGTGTCTGCTGCCCTGGCCCCTCGAGGGCTGGCTGAAGCAAGCACAGAGCAGATGGGCGACGTTCGCCCAGCACAGCCATTCTGACTCAGTCCCTCAAGGGCTGGTACATACTGTGTGCCAGGGTTAATTAAACTGGTAATGAGAAGGAGAGATGCTTAATCTATCTGGTTAATAAAATAAGTCCTCTTGCATGAGCACGCAGACACTGCCACTCTGCCTGTGGAGCAGAGACGCTGCATCCCTGGCTTTATAGCCAGCCAAGCAGAACAGCCCCTGCCCCTCTGTGCCTGGCACCCACCCTGCCTGCTCCCTAAGTCCTGGAATCAATTCCGGGCCCACCCCCGGCACCTCAGGGTGGGATCTTGCAGGAAGCTTCAAAGAGCATCACGCCTGGGGAGATAGCCGGGGGTGCCTGGTCCCAGAGGAGACTCCGAGGTGAAGGGTGGCACCACAGGGTCTGTCTGCCCAGGCACAGGCCCCAGCATGCCTTGGGGGCTTCCTGCATGGGCTGGGACCCTCGTGTACCCTTTCCTGACTCTTCACATTGCTTCCTCCTAGGGCCAGGTCTGACCCTCACGCTCTACATTACATCCTTGGTGAGTATCTCTACAAATTAATTTTTAATTTTACATATAAAACATGGATACATTATTTTGTGTTAAAAAAAATGTCTACCCATAACGCCATCTCAAATCCCAGGTTTTTCCTGAGAGAGAACCCCCTGTGAGTCCGGCGTGTCGCCTTCCATGCTTTTCTCCCCGTGTCTGCCGTGTACTTGTCGACACAACTGACGGGGCATGGGTCTGCGTGATGGCAGGTCTGGCGCAGTACGGTGTCTACCGGCGCTTCCCTCAGCAGCATGCCTTCCCCAGCTCAACACTGACGGACGAGCTGATGTCTTCTTGGACCGGGTTCCACCGAGGTGGGATTTTCCAGATGAGGAGAGGAGCCTCCTCTGCCCTCGGGCCCCCATGCTGGGAACGGCCTGGGACCTGCACTGGGGCGTCCTCTGAGTGTGGGCCCTGTGCCAGCCGGCCTGCCCTGCTCCCCAGGGCTGCTGCCCGACTGCCGCCCGGACCCTGCTTCTCCTCAGGGACTGGGGTGAGACGGCGACAGCAGGCCCCGTCCCTCGTCCTGCCCTCAGACGTGGCGGCTCATGGAAGACCTGTCTGCACGCGGGGCCCCAGGCTGCCACAGCCCCACTGCGGGGCCACCTCCTGCCGGCCTGGCAGGCCCCATGCGGCCGCCTGGCTCTGGTGCAGGGTCTTCAAACAGATAGGCCCCCTCCCTGTGGCTGCGGGGAGGACCAAGGTGGTGGGCTCCCCTGCCTGGCTCCCGGGGCAAGGGGGTTGTCTCCCAGCTTCCGGCAGCAGCGACAGCAGGCGTGAGCGGAAGTGTGCCTGTGCAGGGGAGAGGCTTTTATTAACCTGCTAATGATCCGTTTAATGAGCTTTGAAGTCAGGCGAATTCGGCAGCTAGAGCAGGTGGCACCCAGGCTGTGGGACGTGAGCTGGTGGGACATGCAGGGTCTGGAGGGTCTTTAGCCACCACAGCTCCCAGTCAGTTCCCAGTCTAAAGGGAGTAACAGGACACGCATTGTTTGTTACTATTATTATTATTAATTAGTGAATTAAAAGGGCAAGAAATAGGCTAGAGAGGGAAGGCAGGGCTAGACGGGCCGTGAGCTCAGCTGACCTGGCCTAGGGTGCCCGCCGTGTGCTCACAGGTCCCTCTGAGCTCCGTCCGCACATGCTTTCATTCAACGGGCATTCGCTGCCCCGCCGCCTGCCCGCCTGTGCGCTGCGGTAGACCCTGCTGGCTTGGAGCCGAGTACTGAGTACTCCGGGGGGTAGCAGGTAGGGGAAGGACTGACAATAAGCAAACGAATAAACCAGAAAGAGGATTCTAGATGATGAAGAATATAAAATGAGTAAACTGAGAGAGAGCAGAGGGCATTGATATAAAAGTGTGGCCAGGGAGGGTCTCTGAGACAGGCCCACTTCAGCAGAGACCTGAATGAAGAGAAAGCAGCTGCAGCCATGGGAAACCTGGGGGAAAAGTGTCTGGGGCAGAGGGAACAGCAAGTGCAAAGCATTTGGGCAAGAAATGAACTTGGTGTGTTTGAGGAACCCAAGGACAGGCAGTGTGGCTGGGGCGCATGGGGGTGGCAGGGAGGAACAGAGGGGATGGAGTCTGAGAGGTGGGCAGGGACCAGATCCCGTGGGCCCTGGATGGGGGAGGGGAATATTGCAAGAGCAAAAAGTCAGGGGAGGGCTCAGGAGGGAGCGACATGATGTGATCTGCATCGGAAAGACACTCTTCTGACTGCTGCGTATGGTGACCGTAAAAAGGGGGGTTGGGGTGGCAGCCAGTGATTTCTAAGCCCCTTTCAGTTCCAAATCCTGCAGTGCCCCACCGCTCTCCTGTTCTACGCAACGTTAAGGATAATCTCTAACATTTGAAGGGTGTTTTCGCCGTTTACAAATCACATTTGGGAACCGTTCTGTTTCCGTCTCATGGCGCTCGTTCAGTACCTTCCAGGAAGCGGTCTCCTCGGAGCCCCTGCAGGGCAGCCTCAGGGCGGAACCTCCAGGGTCCCGGAGCCTGGGACTACGTTGCTCTGCAGGGCCAGCTGGAAGGCTGAGCATGCCACCATTGGCCTTGTGAATGTCTGTTACCTGCCAGCAGGGCCCCCCAGGTCCCCTCTTTTGGTAGTGGAACCCCCATTTTCCTTTGGAGAAGCTCCCCCAGTACCTCCACTCATAGTCTTCTTGGTCCAGATGGAGCCAAGCTCCCTCCCCCCACCTTCCTCCCGGCTCCAGGGGCAGCCAATCAGAGTTTCCCAGCATCCTGGCTTCTACAGTGGTTGGTTCAGGTTGGGTCCCCCATTTGTACCAATGAGAACCAATCCTGGGGCTTAAGCTTGGACTTATGGGAAGATGCTCTATTTTAGGTAGGGTGGCTCACAAGACAGGGTAGGGGCCTGGAGTAGCCAATGACCACCAATTGGTGAAAGCCTGCCTCTGAAGGGAGCCCCCACAGTCTCCTGGTGGGATTGGCAAAAAGAAAGGAGAGAGAGACTTGTTCTTTTGGAGAACCCTGATCAAGCCATGTCTGAAGCCCAGCCTGGGGACTTTCAATTACAAAAGCCCATGAATCTCCTCTTGATTTGGGCCAGTTTGAGGTGTATTCTGACCCTTGCAGCCAAATGGGTCTTTACCAATACACATTTGCACAACCTTAGAGGTTCATACAAATACCGTCACACGCAAGGCTTGATTCGGTCCTTAGAGCAACTCTGGGAGATAGGCATTACCATCCCCATTCCACAGAGGAGGCCGGCGAGGCTGGAAGATGGAGTTGCTGGAAGCAGAGCTGGGACTAGGACCCAAGTCTGGAGGATGAGGGTATGGAACACAGGGTCTCCCCTGGGAACTTCTTTGCAGTCTTGAGCCAGACCCCTGTGCACTCCCTTTGCCCACCAAGGCCAAAGACCGGCCCATATATATTCTTTTTCCTGGCCACTGCCACCTTCGGCCTGGGGCTCTTGTCAGCCAGACCCTGCTGCCTATTCAATGCTGCTGTGTGCCACGCCCTGCTCCCGCACACTGGGATATGGCAGTGAACAAGACAAGCGCTTGTGTTCTGCAGGGTGGAGATAGACTAAAAACATGCAGAGGAAATATTTCCAGGCAGGGATACGTGCTACACAGAAAACAAATGAGCACAAACCAGGGAGATATATAGAGAACAGAGGGAGGAGGGCTTGCTAACCGGGACGGGTAAAGCCCCCTCCTCTGAGACCCAAATGATGAGAAGGCAGTGGCGAAGGTAACAACCCAGGCAGAGAGCAGGGCCAGTGCAAAGGCCCTGGGGCGGGGCTGGGTGGGAGGAACAGCACGGCTGGTGTGGACAGAGGGTCAGGAGGGAGGGAGAGGAAGGATGCCTGGTTGGAGAGGCAGGCAGAGGCAGCCACTTGCTGGGCCCTCGCAAACCGCCGATGCACTTACACATGCAGTGGGAAGCCAGAGCAAGGGAGGGACAGCTGGTGTTCCGCCTGGAAAGAGCAACGTGGTGGCTGTGGAGGCTGTGTGGCTGGGGCAGAGGAAGCAGGGTGCCCCCAGCCCACCCTGCCCCACCAGAGCCCCCAGCCAGCCTGGGCTGGGGAGAGATGCACCCCCACAATCTTAAGCAGATGCGTGGTTTCTCCACCAGCCTCTGGCTTCCTTTCGAAGACTCAACCCAAGGATTGGCACCCCAAGGAAATAGTCTGTGGTTTCCTCCTGTCACCACTGATAAAGGCACACTTTCTCAGACCCCAGGGAATTTGCACCAAGGGAAGATCCCTTCCCCCTAATGCCAGGGACTCTTTTCCTCCTCAGCAGCAATCTTTGGAATTGGAAAGTCCAACTGCCCCGCCCCTGGCCCCCTCCCCTGCTTCAAGGGGCCGCTGTGTGAGCACACGTGGACGCTGGGCCTGTGCACCCGTGGCCCACGCGTGCTGACGAGCCCCGGCAGGAGGAAGGGGAAGGAGGGATCCCTGTCCCTGGGAAGGATCCTGGTGGAGGAGAGAAGGCCCCAGGCTGCGGGAACGCACCCACCGCCGCGGCCTGTCTGTTCCCATCAGGACAGCCATCAGCCCCGCCGCTATTTTATCTGTGCTTATTTCTCTGTCTGCCTGTGTCTTGCTCTATCTTCTGATGTGTCTGTCTCTAAGCCGTCAGGTGCCCCCTCAGCCGGAGCCAGCATCTCTGAAGACAAGCGCAGGCCCGCGTCTTCCTCCCCGAGCCGGGTGTGCGCTCTAGCCGTGGGGGCTTTGCTGCCTCTCGGAGAAAAAGCAAAAACAGCTCCTCGGTGGTACATCACTTTACAGTTTGCATTTCTCCAACCCACACGCATTTTTAATTATATCCTCGCCATGTTCCTGAAGGAGTTTAGGGTGCTAGCCCTCCGTTTGTTCTTCGCAGTGACATTGTGGATGCGCAGGCGCAGACTTAGCGTGTTGGCTGTCGAGGAAGCTGAGGTTCAGTGGGGCTCCGTCGAGGCCGTGGAGCCAACGTGTGCTGGGGCAGGGCTGGGGTCGAGCCTTGGACTGCTCCCCTGGGTGGTTTCCACAGCCTCCCTGGAGAGGACGAGGCCCCTGGTCTCAGTCTCAGTCTTTCTGCCTGAAATTCCTGGGGAAGGCTTTGCGGAGCAGAAAGTTGGGGATCCCATGGAAAGTGGGGGGGAGGGAGGGGACTGAGGGGGTCTGGGCCCGGCCAGCGGCTGGGGTGGTGAGGACGGCTATACAGCCTGGCCATGAGGGGCTGAGGCCTGAGCGGGGCTGGAGGGGTCTTCAGGGGGTGTGGCGGGGAAGAGCAGGGTCTGCCCAGCTGACAGCAGGGGACGGATGACTCAGAGCCGAGCTGCAACAAAGGAGGGGACAAGGGGGACGCAGAGGCTTGGCGACCGTTCTCCCAGCTGCTCTGGGTTTGAAGCTGAGCCACTAGGCTGGCTCCAGCACAGCGCGAACAGGTGGCAGCAAGATTGGCACAGCCAGGAAAATCCATCTCGCAGAGGCCAGCGTGCGGCAGAGCAGGAGAGGAGCGGCCAGAGGGAGGGAGGGCAGGAAGGAGGCAAGGGAGGGCTGCGGGGGGGATCCTGTCCCCGAGGACAGCTCCGCCTCCACAACGTTGGTGTGTGCCCACAGCAATCCCTGCACGCAGTGCCCTCAGGGACCACGACTTCCCGGGTTCCCTCCCTGGAAGGTACCCGCAGGACACCTGCCTTCCAGCCAGCCGCCTGTCAAGCTATTGCCAGGTGGCTGCCTGGCACAGGGACACTGAGCACCTGGGACAGAGGGAGGCACCTAGGCCTCCCAGGTGGGCTCCCAACTCGAGGAGTGGCAGGTTGAAGTTTCTTGTCTGGCAGCTCTTTCGGGGTGGGCAGCCCCCAACACATGCCGCGCTGTCTGTGACTCAGCTGGGGAAGGGCTCATTCAGCAGCACCCTGATCACGCCACATGGGCTCTGCCAGAACCCCACGAATGCCACTCGTGAGCGAGGGGCCACTCGCCACTTGGCAATCACAAGGCTGTGTGCAATGCCTCCTAAACACCTAGCTGATGCCCCAATAAACCAGGTGGCTGTGTCCCCACTTGGTAGATGCCCGTGAAGGGTCTACCCTGAGCCAGGCACTGTTCCAGGTGTGGAGGACGTGGCAGGAGAGACGACAAGCAAGGTCCAGGCTCACGGTGCTTATATGGTACAGGGACAAGTCAAACGAGTGAACAGGGCCAGCTTACATGGTCATGGGTATGTGCAGAAGCAAACAAAGTAGTGTCAGAAGTAGCCGGAGAGGCAGCCTTCTAGATGGAATGGCCAGAGAGGGCTGCTCTGAGGAGGTGGCTCAGATTTAAATGAGGAGCTGGTCATAGGAAGGGCTGGGGAAGAGGGTTCTAGGCAGGAACAGTATGTGCAAGGGCCCTGAGGCAGAAACAATCTTGGCCTGTTTGAGGGAGAGAAGAAAGAACAGTGAGGTTGTCAGCAGGCAATACCTGGATCTTGCAGGGCCTGAAGGCCATGGGAAAAGGTGAGCTTTCGTCCGAAGTGAGATGAAAGCCTTTGGAAGACAGATCCATCTGGTGGCTGTGGGAGGACAGAGTGGCCAAATGGGGTGGGAGGTGGGGCACTGGGAGACCAGGCAGGGGCTGCTGCCACCGGCGGAGTGAGATGAGGCATGCGGGACTAGAGTGGAGGGGAGAAGAGGCAAAGCCCACAGGACCTGCTCTGGCGTGATACGGAGAGGAAGAGTTGAAGGCCTAGTCGGGGTTGAGCTGGGCGGTTGGTGTTCCCTGGGCTGGGGAGGACTGGGGACTCCTGTGGAGTTAACCGGGGAACACGGAGGACACTCCCTCTCCTCTTGCAAAAGTACAACTTAAAGGGGATTCCCACACTCTCTCGGGCCCGCTAGCCCAGAGCCCAGACCCCACCTGACACACCCGAGCTCACCCTGCCCCACAGACACGTCCCCCAGACCCTGCTGTCCCCCGCACTCTGAGTAAGTTGTGTCCTTCTCGAAGATGGACAGCACTTTACAAACTCCATATGCTCAGTTTTCTTTTATTATTTTAATTTCTAAATGCTTGGGAAGGTTTCCAGCATTGGCTTCTGCTATGATTCTGGTGCCAGCAAACACTTCACTCTCTCCCCTCCTCCTCACCCCTTCCTTCATCCAAACCACAAAGATTTCTTCCAACTTGGAGGAGAACTGGGATTCAGGGAGAGGAACTCAGCCAGCAAGTGGGTGCCCCTGGGCCTGGCCGGGGACCCAGCTGCCCAGCTGGGAGGCAGCGCGGGCAGCAGGGAGGGCCTGGATCGGCAGGCGAAGGCCCAGGGTCTCACTTAGCAGGGAGGGGGGTTCTAAAGATGCTGTAAAAGGCCCCCCTGCACAGGCCCCCCCAGGAGCCACCTGCAGGCCTCTCCCCTTGCTGGGTCCACGGGTCTGACCCCCGCTCCTGCCCTCATACGAAGGCTGCAGCAGGTGCCTCCTCCAGCAGAGCTGCTGCTTTCTGTCTCTGGCACCTCAGGGACTTTGCTTTGCTCTTCCCTCTGCCTGGAATGTTCTCCCCACTCCAAACCTTTATGAAGCTCACCCTCTTTCGCCCAATGTTACCTCTTCTGCAAAGCCTTCCTGGACACCGAATCTGAGCTGGCTCCCCTAAACATTCTTTGTGGTCTTCGTCACTAGCTGAAATCTCACCTAGTGCTTTGATGACGTGTTTCCATGAGAGCAGGGGCCTCGTCAGCCTCCGCTGGCCGCGCGCCTCCAGCGTCCGGAATGGTGCCTGGCGGAGCGACCCAGTCCCGCTGCGTGAAGGAAGGAGTGAATGAACGGGTTTCCCAGGCTTCCTGCCCATCTCCTCCTGCCAGCTCCCGCTCGTGGAAGGGAAATGGGGTGTTCTGGGAAACTCGGCGCTGGGCATACAGAGGAACAGGAGCAGGACGACACTGACTGGCCGCACGTGCCAAGAGCATACGTGTGACCACATTCAGCAGGTCATCCCCATTTTAGATATAAGAAAATGGAAACGCAAAAGAATAAGGGACTTGCCCGTGATCAGGCGGCCTGTGAGCAGGGGCCGGGGCGCGATTCTGGCTTTCCCACCCCGACAGGTGTAGATGGGCACAGGGAGACAATCAACTTCCGAAGAATTGGAATAATAAAGTGCACTTAGCACCACACACTGTTGACTGTGAGTCAATGTCACTTTGATGACTCAGAAGGTGATGATTTCAGAGCCCCGCGGGGCACTGTCACCGCTGAGTCCCATCTCACCGGAAGGGGCCTCTGCTGAGTCCCATCTCACCAGAAGGGGCCGCAGCTGTGCACAGCGTGGGGATAACGCTGTGTGACCGGCGCGCCCGGGGCTGCTCTCCAGGCTACAGCTCTTGTCTCTGCAGACTGTCCTTTGCATTTTTGTACGGAAGAAAGGCGGATGGTGCCTTGATGTGGCGTCTCCTGCGGGCCGGGCCGGCAGCCTTGAGCAGCGGGAGTCTCCAAGACCAGCCTCAACCAGCCTCAACCAGCCTCAACCAGCCTCAACCAGCAGGAGACGGCTACCTGAGCCACACCTCTAGAGCAGCACTTCCGCTCCTGCGGCCTGTGGCATCCCCTCCCAGCATGGCCGCCCAGCAGGGCAGCCTCACCTCCTCCAAGCCGGGGCTCCAGGCCATGCTCTCAGGGCTTGAGCCAGCGCATTTGCCAAGTAGCTCCCCCCGCAGCCACCGCCCTCCTCAGCTTCCTTGCCTTCCAGTCACTCCCCACCACCTAACATACCACGTGTTTTATTTATTTTGGTAACATCTACCCCTGCCTGCCCCTGCTAGACTGTAAGCTCCACAAGGGCAGGGTTTCGCCTGCCCCTGGCACAGCAGCTAGCGCACAGTAGGCAGTCCGCATTTGTGCAGCGAATGTTTCCCAAACTCCCCTCATTCACATTCCACCGTCAAAATTTTGGTCATATCTATGCCTCGCTTGTGCTGTTTAATATTTTTCTTTCCATCAGCCCCCTTTAAAAAACTTAAAGAAATGAAATGTAAAAGGAAGATTTTTTATCACTGCCATAAATGGAAAGCCAATATCACTTGCCATAAATAGAAGACAACTGTTAAAATAAATGCCACGAAAACAAAGCGATGCGATGAAATTTGAGCAACAGCCTGTTGCCTGTGGAAGGCAGCATGGCTGGGGCCAGCTCTCTCTGTGAGCGACAGCTAGCGCCAAGCAGGCTAGCACCAAACCGAGACTTTGTCCTTGACAGAGGGTTCAGAGAGAACTGCATAGGGAGTCACTTTGTCACCACGTGAGCGCGGCGATGTGACTTAACTCCATTCCCGGCACCTCCTGAGATCATCCCCCTGCCATGTCCTCACCCTGCACTCTGGGGAACACGGGATCTGGAAGACGTGGAAGGGCTGGGTGTGGAGGAGCTGCTCCCCAAATGCACTTGGCACGTGGAGCCACGCGAACCCTAAGGTGACTTTGCGGGAATTAGGAAGAGACGCTTTCTCCTGGTGGAGGAGGCCCTGAGGATGGAGGGCTGGGCAACTGAATGGTGCCTTCGTGGGCAGAGAAAAGTGTCCTGTCCCCAGGATCTTGCCTTCCTGCAAGGCTCCTGAGGACCGCTGCTCTGTCTCTTGATCTCAGCTCTTATCCGGTCTCGCTTGTGGCCCGGTACTTTCTGCCTGAGCCTGTCTTTCTCACCTGGGAGGATCTCCTTGTTCATAACTGTGCCTTCCACCATTTGGCAGAGGGGCCCGCATATGACTGGCTTTTGGGAAACATTTGGAGACTTAAGTGGAATTGGTGATTAATTGAACCTCAAATAGCCAACATTCCCTCCTGTCCAGAAAAATAATACCAAAAAATTTATCTACTCACTGCGCCCTGGATTTTTCCTGAAGTTTTCCCAGCACCACATGGGTGCTTGGCCATTTCCCCACTCCTACATCCTTTGGAAAAATTTTGTCTTCCTGATTCCGAGGCTCTCCATCCTGATCCGTTCTCTAGCTGGTTCAGCCCTCAGGGAGCTTCAGTTAGAATGCTTTGTGCTGCAAGTGACAAGAAAACCCGTCTCATTGGTTACATCATAGGGGAGTTGAGTGAGCTATACAGTTTTAATGTTTGGAGGTAGCGTTAGCTTCAGGTGAGGCTTGGTCCAGCAGCTCCAAAGATGTCACCAAGAATCTTATTTCGTCCCATCTCTCCCATCTGGCCTCCATGTTGTGAGTCTCATCCTCAGGCTCTGTCTCTTTCCTGGAGCAAAGTAGCTGCCCCCATTTCAATCTCATACCATGACCTTTAGGGAAACAATGAAGATCTCTTCCAGAAGTTTTCACAGAAGGCAGGAGAAACCTTGCTCTCTCAGAAACACTAGGGACATTCTCACATCTCATGTCTCTGATTGGGTTACCTGCCCATTTCTGAACCAATAGCCACAGCCAGGAGGCGGGGATATGCTGAGTGGCCAATCAGGGCCTGCTCCTGAAGGTGGGCATGGAATGAGCTCACCAATCTGGGCTGAGAATGGAGGAGGGACGTTCCCAAGGGGAATGCAGGTGAAGGTTCCCAGAAGGAAGAAAGGATGGATGTTGGGACAAACCATAGATGTCCTATACGTGGGAGAGGTGAGTCAAGAGAGCCATTGTGGGATTTGGTGGACTTTTGTAGCAGCTTCTCTTCCTCCCCAGGGTGCAGTCAGGTGGGACTACAGGTTGGGACGTATCTGTGAATCCAGGTGCTGCTGGGTGGGAAAGGGACAAGGGTGGGTGCACCCCCGCATGGAGACATAGAAGGTTAGGACTGGAGGAACCTGGCAATCAGCAGCTCAGGGGCTCAACCAAGGGCGAGGGACAGTTTTCAGGAGGTATGGGAACTTTCCAAATCACTTGCCAGATTTGTGGGGTCCTCCGTGTACTTTTCTGGACAGAGGACCAACAACTTAATGAAGTCTCAAAGGGTTTTGCAGCCGAAAAGAAGTTTGCCAAGAGGGGCTTGCTCAAGGTTGAGCGCAGAGCTGGTGGCAGAATCCAGAAGGCAGCCTGGTCTAACTAGCCCCCACGCCTCGGAGCGGGGTGTCGGCACCCACGTGCTCCTCATGCGCAAAGCACACCACAGGCCTCCTCTCGTTTAATTCCCTCTTCTTCATGTGACCTAGGAAGTAGCTCCTGTCTCCATTTTGCAGATGAGAAAATCGAGGCTCAGGGGAACCTGTGACTTGCTCAGGCCTCTAAGTGGCGCAGTGGGTTCAACCCCCCCTGTGACTCCATAGGCTCCCTTCTGTCAGCACACCAAGCGCCTCGGCCTGTTTCGCCTCCATTGTTCCTTAGAGCCATCAGTGACGTGAGATCAGGCAACGGTGTCTCGAAACTGCCAATCTGCAGCCTCGGCATGAGGAAACGGTTTCTGAAAGGGAGTCCGTTCTTGCTGGGCCACTAAGGATGTCCAGCCTGGGATGGACGGGTGCCCGGCATGGCTCTGGTCAGCCGGTGATCTCATTGTGCTGTTTCACCGCCCAGAGCTTTAGGTCCCTTACCTTAAATGGGACCAACAACTCTTACAGGCTGTTTTAGGGATCCCCATGGGTCCTTGTTGGGACACCAGCATGCGCACGGCCAGGCCTGATGCTGGAGAGAGGCTGCTCTTGGTTTTGTGGCCCACGGTACCTCCAGAGGCCATGTGGTTGCACACTCAGGAACCGCTCTTCTCCCAGGCCTGGGGATGACTTCCCCCAGCCCACAGAGGAGGTGGGAGAACCATTCAGAGTGACAGCGTGGCTCGGGAAAATGAGCTCACATTTGGGGCGTGCGGTCTCCGCGCCAGGTGCTTTGCATATATTATCACAGTCCAGCCCCTTAGCACGACCCAGCAGGTGCCATGGACATCCCCATTCTGCAGACAAGGAAACGGCAGCCTGACAAGGGAGTCACTGGGTCCAGATAACGCGGCAGTGGTGAGGCTGGGGTTGGAGTCCCGCATCTGTCCCCTACCTGGCTCCCCGTGAGCCCCAGGGCTACGTCTTTGGCGGGGTAATTGGCACACCCAGGACAGCCCTGTTCCTTGCAAGTCGTCAAAGAGGTGCCGGGGGCCACAGCCTGGCCCCACCTCACGGCTTCTCCCTCTCCTGTCCCCTCCCAGCCGCCTCCAGTGCAAGGTCTGGGGCCGCGGCCAGGCTTCGGCACAGGGGATGCGGGGCTTCCCGCTCTGGTGCGCAAAGCCACCGCCGCCGCGCACTGCCACAGAAGCCATAAAGCAGCTGAGGAAAAATGACAGCGGCCGAGGAAACGAGCCACGAAGGAAATTAACTCGCACCCAGGGAGCGGCGCGGCTTTCTGCTGACAGAGAGGGCCCGCCGCCTCGTAAAACTAAACACTTACACTCACCTCTTTACAACAATTACAGCGCCGCGAATGCCTCTTCCCCTGCCCCCGGCCCAGGCTGGCTCCACGGGGCACCAGGGGGGACCCACAGGCGGGAGCCGCGCCTCTCGGGGGGCGAAGGGGTGGGAGGTCAGTTTGGCTGGGGGTCCAGCCAGAGAGCCGGATGGGGACGTGGGGACTGGCTGTTCAGCCTCCTCCCTCGTTTGACAGGTGAGGAACCTGAGGCCCCAGAGAGGGCTTATGACTAAGGGAAGGTCACCCAGCCGGTTGAAGGCAGAACTGGACTGAAAGCAGCTCCTCTCCCCTTGGGCGGTGACAGCCAAGTCCCTGGATCTCGGCCCCATCCACCTGCGTTTCCTGTGTGTGAGCCAGACCCTGTGCCCCTGTGAGAAGACAAAGTGCCTGCTCTCGGCCTCAACTGGAGGGCTGCGTCTGTCCCCCTCACACTGTGTCTCGGCCCCCGGAGCAAGGCCAGACTCCGGGTGGCCCCCCGGGCACCGTCTGGCTCTCAGGGAGCCAGTTTCGGGGCTTTGGAGTAGCAGCCCTGAGCCCCCTACCGGAGAACCAGTGTCATCCTCACCACAGCCATCGAGGGCAAGGGACAGGAGCTTTCAAGCTGAGGAGACGTCTTGTCCACCAGAGGGGCAGGTGTCTGAGGGCAAAGGTGCCGTGGGTGAGGGGTCCATTGCTGTGGGTCCAGACTGGGCTTCTGCTTCCGACAGCAACACGCTGCTCCCCGGGCCTCGGACCCCGGCTCCTGGGCCACCTGTCAGCTCTGCTGGGGATGACCTCTGCCATCTGTGACCCCACAGCCTGCTCCCCAGGCCCAAGTCCAGCCAGCCCCTTGCACCCCCAGCCCCCACTCCTCCTTCAGACTCCTTCCCCAGCAACAGCCTTCCTCTCCGTTGGCACACGCTGCCTTCTGCACTTCCACCCTCCAACAGTCCCCCTCCCCAAGTGGGGGACAGCTGTCGTTTTTTCCTGCAGGCATCTTTCTGCTCTGCGGGACCACCCCTCCCCCCCATTCAGACTTCCAGCTTTGGCAGAAGCTGCTCACTCAGGTGGGGGTGCGGGGGGGCTGGGGGCTGGGGGGTGGGCTGGGCACAAACCCCAGGCCTAGCCAATCAGCGTATCCCACCACCCTGGTCACCGAGAGTAGTTTGAAGCTGTTCAGGGAACCCAAAGTCTGATCACGGCAAATCCTGGGACTGGGGGAAGAGGATGCTATCTCTCTGCTGGAGTTGCCGCAGTTGCCAAGCTGGGGATATATACCTGGTGCTGAGGACTGGAGAATGGAGCCTGAGGAGGGGATTTCAGCTCCTAATGACTTGTGGGGCACCTGGATCGAGCCATGCCTGAAGTTATATGGGCCAGGAAATAAAAATAATTATTATTATTGTGATTGTAATAATTATTTCACTATTACTATTTTGCTTTGGTGAGTCTAAGTTTAGTTTCTGTCACTCACAACCAAGAGGTTTCAGTAGGCAAGGCGTCATGTTTAGGGATTCAGCTAACAGTATAATGGCCTCTCCCCAGTTCCTTCCTGCCGAGGCAGCCCAGAACCTTCCTGGGCCTGAGTCTCTTGGCTGTTATCACGAGCAAAGGGCTGTGTCTTTTTGCTGTGTTCAAAGACTCTGCCGTCCCTCGTCTGGGAACAACTGCATTAAGCAGAGGGTCTGACTCCTCTGCCCCGGCCCATGAAGGTCCTTCCCAATCAAGACTTTTCCCGACACTGGGTTGCAAGAAAGTGAGGAAGAAGAAAGCCAAGTTAGCCAGGTCTATAGTTTTATGTGTTCCGTGGCGAGTGTAGTTTGCACACTCATGCCTGTGTTAGAAGGCACATCTGGCTATTGAAAACGAAAGAAAAAATAAGGGGTGAGTACATGGTGGCCCTTGTTCCCTGGCTGGCCTCAGCATTCACCCTTCCCCTGATGGATACTTTCCCTCTGGAGCCACCTCTCTCAGGGAGTAGTCCTGGGACAGGCATCTGGTGAGGCTTGGCCCTCCAGAGCATGCCATCCCCGATACAATGATGTCAGGGCAGACACACGTCCCTGGCCAGGCCAAGAGGACTCCATTCTGGGACATTGATCACATCCATGAAAAATGAGGCCCTTCCTTAAGTCTGGGGTTTCTTGGCCCATAGAATACAAATCTGGAACTCCTGGGAACCTTTGTGGGAAAAGAGTCTGCCAAAGAATGAAGCCAATGAAGAGGAAACAGACCTGGGTAGGGGAGAGGGAGCAGAGTCCCCCAACAGTGTTTTTACACCTGGATCCAGCCATGCCTGATGCTATAGCTCATGCCCTTGGCCTTCCCAGTTCCCTTTTCTTGTTTTCTTGAGCCAGTTTGAGTTGGGTTTCTGACTCTTACAAACAAAAAAGTATTAATATAGAAAAGTATTCCGAATTAGTTGTTTTAAGAAAACGATGGTGACAACATTTTACAGGATGCCAAAGTCATATATAACTGTTATGAAACAAGATAAACAAGATAAAAACAGGATTTGCTGGGCTCTGAGAGGAGCCTGGCCTCTCTGTGCAGGCCAGAATCTGAGTAGCTGGGGTTAATAGAATGGTGCCTTTATCTTGTTCCTTTGGTATATGCTGTAACTAAAGCGATGGGATGGCTTCCACGAGCCACACTTACCAGGTGGCTCTGTTCAACCACGTTGGCTGACTCAGGCTTTTCCTCCCTTTTTTATCAGGAAAAACAGGAGGCCCCTTTAGTTAGGAAGCTGAGAGGCTGGCCCGACATGCCACCTCCATGCCCAGAGGGAAGAGAGTGCGGACTCTGAGCACAGCAGGGGCCGGGAGTCAGGGCCCCCAAGCCCGTCTGTCCTGCTCCTGGGGTCTCCAGGCACAACTTACAAGCTATGCCCTGCACAACTCCAGGAAGTGCCAGCCAGTGACCGTGACGGGAATGCCCCACCAGGACACTCAACACGGGGCCCTGCCTGTTACCAGCCCAAACCTGGTCGGCAAAGTGTTAAAGCTGGAAGACACGTTACCCAAGAAAAGAATTTCTATCAAGGCCCAAGTTATCAATAAATTGACTTTAGAGTTCTGTTTACCTCTATTTCCCCTTTTCACACAAAGGAAACAAGACACAGATGGCTTTGAAAATTTCTCCAAAGGGAGTTGCCAAAGATCCTTAACCCTTTAAATTCTTTCTTTCTCTTTCTCTCTCTCCCCTATTCTGCATCACTCAGACTACGTGTCACTCCCTTCTCAAAAACCTCAAGTGCAGCCCACTGCCAAGTGCGTCGAATCCAGAGCTTTTGCCGACTCTAATGCCTTCTGGGCTGTGTGCTCCCCGCGTCCCTCACCAGAGCTCGGTCTTGCTATTCCAGGCACTCCAGCTGCCTGCTGCTCCCAACCACGTCCGGCGATGGCCTGTCGAGCTCGCAGTGCTCTGTCCCCTGGACACCGCGTGGGCTGACAGCCACTATTCGTGATGCTCCCAACACGTGCCAGCTGCCCCGTTCCCTGCGTCGGCCTGCGGGGAGTCCCCATCACCGCCTATGCTAGGCACAGGCTAACAAGCTCTCAGAGAAATCAGGTGACTCACCCAAGATCACATAGTCATGGGAAGAGGGCTGAGAATCCAAACCCCTGTGTCTGCTCCAACCCCAGACCCTTCGCACTTCCAGGGTCTCTGTCCCCTTCCTGCTTGCAGAGACACTGCAAATGCCACGTCAGGTGCCCTCCTTGCTGAAGTGTGCTCTTGCCTCCCCATAAAAGGTGACTGGCGTCTTTTCCTACGATCATGCCCCATGTTTCAGGCAGGTTTCTGGCGGGAGACGGAAGGCTGCTCAGCTAGGCTTTAAGGAGCGCTTGCTGAAGGTCCTATTACAGAGGCGCAGACAGGGTTGCAAGAGAAGGCACAGGGGTGTGGAAGTACCAGGGACCAGCCGCCCAGAACGCCTTTGCGATCTTGGCTAGAAGGGGAAGAGAAAGGAATAGCGTGACCATGCTGGGGACGTGGAGGCAGGGAGGGGGGCTGACAGCAGGTGCTGGGGGACACGGCTGCTGTTAGAACTACCACTGGGCAGGGAGGGAGAGGGGGAGAAATACTCTGGCCTCTCTCTCCTCCCGCCTTCCTGTTTCCTGTGGATGCCACCCATGGCTGGACTGACCGGGACCCACAGCGCCCGGGAGCGGGGGTTTGCAGCCAGGGAAGGTCTGGCTCCCTGGCTCAGAGCAGGAGGCAGAAGGGCGGGTGGGAGGGGCGAGGGGAGGGACCTGCATTCGCTTCTTATCGCTGCTATAACGAATGACCACAGAGTTGGCGACTTAGAACTCATCTCACAGTTCTGGAGACCAGAAGTCCAAAATGAGTCCACGGGCTACAGTCAGCGGGCCGTGTTCCTTTCTGGAGGCTCTAAGGGAGAATCTATTTCCTTGCCTTTTCAGCTTCTAGCGGCGCCTGCCCTCCTTGGTCCCTTCCGCCGCTAAAGCCAGTGGTGGCCGGCCCAGTCTCACGACACCATCTCTCTGGTTCTACAGAGGGAGGCAGTGAGAGTTCGTGATGGACAAGGAAGCGGGACCTCATCGCCAAGGTTGTTTCCTGCTAGACGAAGGGTTTGGACTTCTTGTCTAAGCCAGGCACTGACAAACATCTTCTATAAAGGACAAGACAGTAAACATTTCCAGTTCTGCAGGCCACACAGTCTCCGCTGCAGCGTCTCAACGCTGCTGTTGCAGGTGACAGTCAGCAATACGCGAATGAGCGTGGCTATGTTCCAGCGAGACTCGGCTCCCAGAAACAGGCGGCAGGCCGGAGCTGGGCTGTGGGCTACGGGTTGTTGGTTACTGCTCTAAGCCCAAAGTCACAACCTGGCAGCCTTCAGGCCATTTCTGTCCCACAGATTTTTGTTTTGTTTTGTATTTTTAGCCAACATTAAAAGATGAGGTGATTACACCCAAACATCCAGATTTCCAGGTCCCCCACAGATTCTGGGGCTCAGCTGGCAATGCCTCACAGAGACGACAGCCACAGTCATCCCCGCTGGGCTGTGGGCGCTCCAGTTTGCCAGAGTCCCCTCCGCTCCATATTGCTGGTCACCGTCCCCCTGCTGTGCTGCTGTTGCGTCTGGGTCTTCTCCCCCAGCACTGCATTAATTTCCTGGGCTGCCTAGTGACCAAGGGCCACAAATGGGGCTGCTCAAACAATGGGATTGAATTGTCTCACAGTTCTGAAGCCTGGAAGTTTGAGATCAAGGCGTCGGGAGAATGTGGGTCTCCTCTGGACTCTGGCAGCCTCGGGCATTGCTGTGGCTGCTGGTCTCCCTGTGTCTTCACGTCGTCTGCTCTCTGTGTGTCTGTGTGTGCCCAAATTCCCCATTTTTATAAGGACACCAGTCAGACTGGATTAGGGGCCACCCTAATGACCTCTCTTTAACTTGGTTGTCTCTGTAGGGACTGTATCTCCAAACACGGTCACGTTCAGAGGTGCTGGGGGTTAGAACTCCAACGTGTCTTTTTGGCAGGGGACATAATTCCCCCCGCCACACTGACACAGTCCCTACACTGCTGCATATGCCCTGCCTGGCCCCTACCGTTGGCAGTGAGGCCCCAGCCAGGTGTTCCTGGCACAGTCAGACCTGCCTGTCACAGCACAGAGGATGGGCCTGGAAGGGGCAGGGGTGGCCTTGGGAACGCAGGGGCCCAGGCTAGGGCAGGGGCGCTGGGCCTGGAAGGAGGTGCCAGGGTCAGAGGGGCCGGGGCGAGGGCTTGGAGCGGGAGAGGAAGGCTGACACCGGCTTTGTGCGTTCGCTGAGGGAGGCAGCAAACGTTAGCGGAGGTTTCGTGCAGGGGAGACTGCCGACTGAGATGGGGAGAGGAGACGAAAGTGTGTTCACAGAATGTCCGCTGGGATGGACCTGGGCCCATCCTGGCAGGAAAGAAGCCGGCAGGAGGCAGGAGGCCGTGGTGGGGACTGATGGGCTGGCTTGGAGACCGCACAGTGGGGCACATTTGCTTACCCGTCCCTCTCTGTATCCAGACTCTTTGCAGTTTCTCCCCGCAGAAGCTAAGTGTCCCCTGACCTTCGACTTTGGGTTCAGCTGTAAGACGTGACCCAGCACCCCACTGGGCCAAGGAAGGCGAGGAAATGGGGAGCAGAGCTGGACCCAGCGCCCTCCCCGCACAGCCCGGGTGGATCAGCCCCCAGCAGACGCGCTGCACTCGTGGGAGCCAAGTGTGCTGTCCTGACTTGCGACGTTTCAACATTACCATGGGGGACAGCGAGGAGTTCAGTAAAACCATACTTCACGTGCCCGTACGACCATTCTGCTTTTCACCCTCAGTACGGTATCCAACAAACGACGTGAGATATTCAACACTTTATTATAAAATAGGCTTTGTGTTAGATGATTCTGCCCAACTGTAGGCTGACATCAGTGCTCTGAGCACATTTAAGGTGGGCTGGGCCAAGCTATGTTTGGTAGATTAGGTGTATTAAATGTATTTTCAACTTATGATATATATATATTTTTGAGACAGGGTCTTGCTCTGTCACCCAGGCTAGAGTGCAGTGGTGTCATCATAGCTCACTGCAGCCTCTAACTCCTGGGCTCAGGTGATCCTCCTGCCTCAGCCTCCTGAGTAGCTGGGACTACAGGCACACACCACCACACTGGGCTGATTTTAAATTTTTTTGTAGAGACAGAATCTCACTATGTTGTTCAGGCTGGTGTTGAATTCCTGGTCTCAAGTGATCCTCTAGCCTCAGCCTTCCCGAGTGCTGGGATTACAGGCATGAGCCACCACGCCCAGCCTTTTGATTTATGTTATTTTCAACTTATGATGGGTTTATCAGGACGTAGCCCTATTACAAGCTAAGGAGCTTATTGCTGTCTCCACTGATATTCCAGGGCTGGTTGTCAAGCAGCAATAGCTGACTGATATAAAGTCAAATTGCACCATTTTACAGATGAGGAAACAGGCCTCAGAAGGTAAGAGGCCTTGCCCAATGCTATATAAATAATAAATAGCAAAGATCCAGGTCTTCTGATTTCTAGCCTAGGATTCTTTCTTTCTACTCCATGGCAGTGACTGCCACCTGGCTTCTGGTTTGTTTATTCATTCATTCACAAACGTGTTCCCGGAGACACATAGACAACTAGGGTTTACCCTTAGCCCTCCAAGAGCTCCATGTGGTGGTCGTGGGGAGACAGATCTCAAGCAGACTATGAAAAATGTGGCAAGAAATAATACTGATGTGCTCAAGCACGAACAAGAGCCACCTAACCCAGCCAGAAAATCAGGACAGGCTTCCTGGGGAACAGGGTGTCTGAGCTGAGTCATAAGAAGTGAGAAGGAATTGACCAGGCAAAACTGAGGAGGGAGGAGGTTGGCATGGGTGTGGGCTGGAGCTGGGGCATAGCCTGGGGCTCCATGTCGGGGGCCGTGGGCAGAGGGGAGCAGCAGCAGTGAGCTACCCAAGCATCCCAGTGGGGCTGGGAGTGGCAGGAGAGGGCCTGGCAGGGGGTAGGCCCACGCTGGGCCTTTATCCCATGGAGAGTTCAACCCTTTCACCAGCAGGTGATTGGGGGTCATTGCGGGGGTGGTCAGGGACATGCGAACTCATTCCCAGCCAGGGTTTGTCCTCCCTAAAGCAAGGGGCGGGACAAGCTGGCCCTTGGGGGCCTCTCCAGCTCTAAAACCACTGCGGGGTGGTGACCAGGGCTGGGCATGCCATAGAGGAGGCTGTCTGTCCTGGCAGCCAGCCCAGGCCCAAGGCTGAGGAGAGACGGCCCTCCTGCCTGTGGGACAGGGTTTGGGTGGCACCCCAGGGAGAGGTGGCCCTTGCTTCCACCTCGGCAAGGAGCAGGGAGCTCTCCTCTGAGCCAAAGGCTGGTCCAGGAACATGAAGAACAAGGACAAATTGGACATTCGACATTAAATATAGGACTATGCAGATGGGGGAAGTGACTTTCTGTTTTCCTTCCTCTTCTCACAGAGGGAACATGGGGGCGGTGGGGATTAGTCACTGACGTTGGGGGGGCCTTTCAGATGGCCTTCCGGGCTCAGAGAACCCCATCATTGTGCCCTGCCTCAGAGCCCCAGCAGAGCCCACCAGAGGGCAAGCAGACACCCAACATAAGAGCCCCTGTTTAGCAGAAGAGGGGGGTCCAGCCAGGCTGGCAAGAAAATTCCAGGTAACTGATGTTATTTTCCCGTTGACTATGTTCTGCTAGAAACGATTTCAGTTACAGGGTGTAATCAAATCACATTTAAGAATTCTACTAAAAGATTACTTTTATAATGAGAAAAAAATGTACTTTTAAAAAGGAATCTGTGGCATAACCTCCTCGGAGGACAATTTGGCAATGCTTTTCCAAAGGGGGAGCACAGGCTCGGGTGCAGCGGCTCCGCCGGGGGGACGCTGTCTTGCAGGGGTGTGTGCACATGCGCACACCTGCGTGGGAAGAGACGCCCTTTGCAGCCATGTGTGTGGAAGTGACAGACTGGGGACAGCCGGTGTCGTCAGAAAGGGACCAAGTAGGCCAATTAACGGAACACTGGCAGGGCAGAACGCTACGCAAGCAGGAACACGGCTGGCGGCTGTCCGCAGGGCAGATTCGCACGCGACACTGTCAAATGAAAAAGCAAGAGGGACAGAGCATGGGGCACGGCGACTCCTTGCCATAGCAGATGAGGAGGGTGGGTATCTAGGGAGGGGTGGGACTCTGCTGGCTCCCGTGGCTGTCACAGCAAATTGCCACAGACACACATCTATTCCTGCACAGTTCTGGAGATCAGAGCTCCGAAATCAAGGTGTCATCAGTGCTGTGCACCCTCTGGCGGCCCCAGGGGGTGTGATGGTTAATTCTCTGTGTCACCTTGACTGAGGCCCAGGGTGCCCAGATATTTGGCCAAACGTTATTCAGGGTGTTTTTGGATGTGATTAACATTTGAATCTGTAGACTGAACATCAGCTTTTTTTTTCCTGCCTTCAAAGCTGAACTGCAGCACTGGCTCTTCCTGGGTGTTGAGCTTGCTGGCCTTTGGACTAGAGCTAAGCCCTCAGCTCTCCTGGGTCTCCGGACTGCTGACTCACTCCTCAGATCTGGGGACTGTCCCAGACCCCATGATCAGATGAGCTAATTCATACATATACACACACATACATAAATATATATAATCCACGTATATATTTTTATGTATTTTATATGTACATAAAACAAAAACAGAGTGCTCCATTTCCCTGGATGACCCTGACTCATACAGGCACAATCCTCTCATCTCCCCTCCCAGCTCCTGGTGGCTGCCGGTGCCCCTCGGCTCGCAGCTGCGTCCCTCTGATATCTGCTCCTGTGGTCACGTTTCCTCCTCTGCTCTGCGTCTATTTTATAAGGATACTGTCATTGGATTTAGGGCCCACCCAGGTACCCCAGGATAATTTCCTCATCTCAAGATCCTTAATCACATCTGCAAAGACTCTTCTTTCAAATAAGGTCACATTCCCAGGTTCCAGGGATTAGGGCATGGCTGTATCTTTTGGGGGCCGCCGCCGGGCCCACCTCAGACGCAGCTCCCTGGGAGAGCGCCGCCTTCGGGAAGCGAAATCAACGGTGCGCGGGTCCGGGCGGACGGGAGGCTTGTTTTTACGATAACCCTTTCTGTACTGTTTGACTTCTTTTCCATAAACACACATCATCTGTTGTCACAAACCTCAAACAATAAAGAGTAGCGCAGATAGCCAACTTTCGGAGCACTTTGAAAGGACGTTTGTATCCACCATCCGACCAGAGGCCCTGAGCAGAGGGCCCAGCTATGCACGCGGGGGTGGGCCTCAAACTTCTTGCACAGCTGGACCCATGGAAGGTGTCAGGACGAGCATGCTTATGGGTTTCCAATCCATATTCAAGCGAAAAAATGGTTACCTTTCTGATTCACTAAGGATATGACACAAGATAGTGACGTATTGCAGTACCCAAGCAGGTTACCTCTTAAATTCCCGATGGTGGAAACAGTTTCCGGTGTTGTCCATGCAGGAGAAACAGCCCCTAGACAGAGGCCAAGGGCATCTTCAAGGCCGCAGGGGCCAGGCGGGGCGGCTGGAGCTTGTTTCTCACGCATCTCGGGTTGGATTCTCTAGAGGCGGACGCTCTCGGCCTGCACGTCCTGCACGTAGGAGTTGCCTTCTCTTCCTCAAGAAATGCTCCACCGCCCCTGTCTTCTTTCTCCGATCCGTGTTTTGTTTGCCTACTTTTGAGAAAGAGGGGCTTTGAGAAATACGTTCCTTTCTTCTTGACTCTCCAAAAAGAAAACCATCTGGGGAAACCGGATGATAAACGGCAACTGACACTTGGCCTCAGGGTGAGGAGACCTTGGGGGTGGGTGGGGCTGTGACGAAGAGGACAGCATATGCCCTGTCTAAGGGACAGCTGTTCCCCAAACCCAGCCCAGTGCAGCCACTCTGGAATGTGGGCCCGGGGATGCTAAAACTCCGAGCTTTCCAGGAGAAGCCGAGCATCTGAATTTTTCTGTAAACTCTCCCAATAATTTAATGTAGGAAACAGATTTGAATGTCTTTAACTGCTGTGTGGACCCAGTGAAACACGCCCGTGTCAGACTCAGCCCGCGGCCCTCATGTTCAAACCTCGGTCCTCGTGCCTTAGCACTTTGAGTCCCTAGCCAGCCTCACGCTATGTCTTCACCTCCACTGTTACATCTAAGCAAATCCCGAATTTTTTTTCATTTTTCTCAATTCTTAAACTAAGAGCTTATGTGGTAGTAACGAAGCCACCCAAGACAGGGGCCTGGGATGAGGATTTGCAGGCCGGGAGCTGCAAGCAGAACGGCGGGCTCTGCGCTCACTTGGGAAAGTAAGCGCTCTGCCCAGCACAGGCCGGGGGCGCAGTGGCCGCTCCCTGGTTAGTTGCCTGGTTGTCTTGGACATGTGCTTGTGTAGACTGTTCTGTTCTCAACCTAATGATGCCATTTTTAGTGACTCATTAGGATCCTCATTAAGAGTTGTTAGCACATCAAAACAATGCTGGCGAGGGCTGGCACAGGGCGGTTTCCCGGACATTAGCAGTTGTCTGAATTTCCTTGGAAGAAGGGAAGGGACAAAATGGCAACAAACAGATTCCCAAATGTTGTCTATTCAGAGGGTGCTGTTTCCTCACAAGCACTTATTGAGCACCTGCTATGTGCATGCATGGGCATACAGTGGTTTCCTCTGGTACAAGAATGACACGCAAAGTCATCAGGTCCCACTCTCTCCCTGGCGCTTCCGCTCCAGCTATGCTGACCTCTCTACTCCTCCGCGTGTTCCCTCAGCCCTGCCTCAGGGCCCTTTCACTCGCTGGGCCCCTCCTTGGTGTGCTCTCACCCCAGTAGCTCCATTCTGGAGAGAGCTCCCTGACTCCCTGTCTGCTGTCGACAAACCCTCAGCCTTCGCTGTCCAAGCCACTGTCCTGTTTTATTTACTACATAGTACTGACGACCAGTCGAAACTATTGTACTTACCTGCTTACTAGTTTACTGTCTACCTCCCTTTGCCAGAATGTCAGCTCCATGAGGGCAGGGACCGGGTCTGCTGGGTCCTGGCTCCCACAAGAGTGCCCGGCACATAGTAGGTGCTCAGTTAATATTTGCTTAACAAATGCAAAACAATGAGGAAAACATACCCCCATCCTCCCAGCTCAGGGTCACAAAGGATCTGGTGTGCCCCATACATCCCTCTTTGTGTGTCTCTGAGCAGTACAGCTAGTGGCTTTGTCAAAGAAATCTGACATTATTCTGAAGGAAAGATGACATGTGAGATGGCACATTAATTTCTTCAGTTCGCACTTCTCTCCGGCAAAGGACACCGTGCAGGAGCGCCAGGGCCGGCCCCGCCTCTCCCCGCCTGGTCAGCGCCTGGGGCGAGCCTCAGGTGCCAGCAGCAGCAGGCGGAGACCAGGCAGGGGCATCCCAGGGCCAGGCTCTGCCAATAGATTATTTCTCTGCGTAATTAAGATGGAATTAAAAATTAATTCTTTCCTTCAGCCTGATTATATTTCAAGGGATAAACTGAGTGTTATGGCTTTTGTGTGGTTTTTTCTACCTAAATGAAATTGGATTGTGTCTTCAGAGATGGGGCAAGTGAGATGCTGGGATTAATCCAGCAGCTGAAAACCCCTAGGGAGAGAACCAGGTGACTCTGCCCTGGGAGCGGGTGAGCTTGAAGGTGCGGCTGCTCTGGCTCTCACAGTGGACTCGGCTCCCCGGGAACAACTTGAGTCCACGCCGGGGTCCCGGTGACCCTGCTGCTCTGGAACGCAGGAAGTCAAGCTACCTTGTCTGCTCCCCACAGGGAACGAGCTCCGTCAGCCGGGGTCAGACGGGCCCCAAGTCAGCTCTGCCTCTTCCCGGTGGCAGTTTGTCTCAGGCTTCCCCTTCTGAGCCCCAGCTTCCTCATCTGTGAAACGGGTATAAACCTCATACCTCCCAGGGGTGTTGGGGCATTGTATAATAATTAGGTTAGCCCGGTAGCAAAGGTATTCAATAAATATGTGAGTCTCCTCATCCACCAACTCCAGGCTGTTGGAAGAGTTTCCTTCTTTTCTTTTAAAATCTATTCATTTGTTCATTCATTCCTTCATTCATTTATTCACTCATTCACTCACTAGGTAATGCATTCCCATGATTCAAAAATCAAAAGGTAGAAAAGCTACACAGCAAAAATCTCCCTCAAGGGACTGTCCCCAGGGTACCAGCTCCCCTCTGCAAAGGCAACTGGTGCTATCTGTGTCTTCATCCTTCCAGAGATATTTTATGCACTCATGAAAAAATATGCTTGCCTCACTCTTCCCCTTTGGGTTTCACAAATGGCAGTGTGCTAGATGCATCCTTTGGCTCTTGTTTTGTTTTGCTTTTCCCCCACAATATATTTTGGAGAATATTCCATGTTGGTGCATAATCTAGTTCCTCAGTCATTTCCACATCTGGATAGTTATCCACTGCATGGATGTTCCATGGTGTATGTGACCAGTCACTTGTTAATGGACATTTGTATTGTTTCCATTTCCAGTCTCTTGCTGCTCCAAACAATTCTGCAATAAATAAGCTCGGGCGTAGTCATTTTGCTCGTACACGTAAATATCTCTAAGGCAAATTCCAAGACCCGAAATTGTTCTTCAAAGAGAAAAAAACTACATTTGTTAAAAATAAAAACTATGTGTATGGGAGAAGGAATGGATAAAAGAACCACAGAATGTTTGTAAAAGTTGAAGCTGATCAGTATATAGGAGTTCATTATGCAATTCTTTCTACTCTTATGTATGTTTGAAAATGTCCTTAATAAAAAAAATTGTAAAAATAAATGGGTCGGCTGGGCACAATGGCTCACGCTTGTAATCCTAGCACTCTGGAAGGCGGAGGCGGGA
>NW_012152163.1:886143-888958 GCF_000956105.1 Propithecus coquereli | reverse complement strand
GAACTCATCTCCCCCATCCACATGAGAACAAAGCTGAACAAATTGCAATCAACTTTTCTTAGATCCATCAGAGAACTAAGGCCACAGGGCAAACTGCTGCACCCAAAATTGGAGAGACAGATAAATGGACACAGTTTCTGCTGGAGCAGAAACTCATGAGCAGAAACCTCTGGGAGTGTCATTCTGGATCAGAAAACCTACACTGTAATTGACAGATTGCTGGAGGCTCAGTGTGGACAAGTTTGAGGGCTAAAAACTCCAGGGTGTCCAGTCTTAGGAGATACCCCCCGCCTTTGTGAGTTTCACCTCCAGGAGTTCTACCAGGTTCTCAAAGTGAAGGTCAGAGAAAAAGCCCCTCATGCTTCCAGCAGGCGGAGGGGAAGTAGCCATTTTGAAATAGTCTAGAGGATGACATTCTTCTCAACCAAAGTCTGCCCTCAAGAGAAGCTATTTTACCTGAGCCTAGCTGACTTGGGAAGGGGTAAGAAGCCAGAGAGAAAAAAACCTCTTACCTATGGAGGAATAAGGATAAAAATTATATCAGACTTCACTTCAGAAATTATGCGAACAAGAAGAGAGTGGGCTGAAATAATTAAGGTATTGAAAGGAAAAACCTACCAACCTTGAAATATGTATTCAGCAAAATTATCCTTCAGAAGTGAGGGAGAAAGAAAGACTTTTTCAGGCAAACAAAAATTGAGGGAATTTGTTGCCATTAAAGCTCCCTTGAAGAAATGTTAAAAGAATTTCTTTAGCAAAGAAGAAAAGTGATATAGGTCAGAAACTCAGATCTACGTAAAGAAAGGAAGAGTATTAAAGAAGGAGTAAGTGAAGTAAAACACTTTTATTTTTTAATTCTTAATTGATCTAACAGATAAGAGTTTGTTCAAAATAATAGCAAAAATGTATTTAGTGGTTATAGCTTGCAGATAATTGAAATGAATTGCTGAATGCTGGAAGGGAAGGAGGGAGGAATTAGGAATACTTTGTTATTGTAAGGTACTTGTACCGCCATGAATCAGTATAGCGGTTTTTGTTTTGTTTGTTTTGTTTTGTTTTGTTTGAGACAAGATCTTGCCCTGTCACCGGCCTAGAGTGCGGTGGCATCAGCATATTTCACAGCAACCACCCACTCCCGGGCTCAAGCTCTCGCCCTGCCTCAGCCTACTGAGTAGCTGGGACTACAGGTGCGCGCCTCCACGCCTGGCTAATTTTTCTATGTTTTGTAGAGACAGGGTCTCGCTCTTGCTCAGGCTGGTCTCAAACTGCTGGCCTCAAGCTATCCTCCCTCCTCAGCCTCCCAGAGTGCTAGGATTACAGGCGTGAGCCATTGCGCCTGGTCAATAGAGTGTTATTTGAAAGTGGACTTAGATTAGTTGTAAGTGTATATTGCAAACTCTGGGACAACCACTTAAAAATGTTAAAAAATGTGATACATTAAGAAAGGAGAGAAAATAGAATCATATTAAATGCTCAGTTAAAACCACAGAAGACATAAAAATAGTCTGTCGATTGTGACAGACACATAGGCAAAAATAGGAATAAAAATATAAGAACAGAGAACAGGGCAAAGAATAGAAAACAGTAACAAATATGGTACATATTTATCCAGCTATATCAGTAACCACTTTAAACATCAATGCTATAGCAGTTTTATTCATAATTGCGAAAACTTGAAAGCATCCAGTATTGCTGTCCTTCAGCAGGTGAATAGATAAATAACCTGTATGTCCAAACAATGGAATATTATTCAACGCTGAAAATAAATGAGCTATCAAGCCATGAAAAAGCACGAAGGACCCTTCGATGCATGCTACGAAGTGAGAGAAGCCAGTCTGACTTGCACGTATATGACATCCTGGCAAGTGAAAGGAGTGAGTACAGCAAAAGTGCCAGTGTTCGCCAGCGGGGAGAGGGAGGGAGGGATGAACAGCGGGAGCACAAAGGACTTTCAAGGCAGCGAAACTTCTCTGTATGATACTGTCATGGTGGATACATGTCATTATAAATTTATCCAAACTCACAGAATGCACAACACCAGTAGTGAACCCTGATGTAAACTATGGACTTAGGTGATGATGATGTGTTATTATAGGTGCGTACTAGGTTGGTGCAAAAGTAATTGCGGTTTTGGACTGTGAATTTTAAATCGTTATAACTAGGCTCAAACGCATCTTTATTAATCAAAATAGGAGCTGTTACAATCAACACGTTTTTACCAAAGAGAAATAAGTTTGTTTATTCCTGTATCGTAAAAATCTGTGCTTTGGGATTCGATGAACTTGGAAAGCATTTTCTGCATCCTGCTGGTTGTGGAAGCGTTTTCCCTGCAAAAAAGTTTTCGAGATGCTTGAAGAGCTGGTAGTGGGTTGGTGAGAGGTCAGGTGAATGTGGCGGACGAGGCGAAACTTTGTAGCCCGATTCGTTCAACTTTTGAAGCGTTGGCTGTGCGGCCCGCAGTGGGGCGTTGTGGCGGAGAGGAGCTGGGCCCTTTCTGCCGAGACTCCGGCTGCAGGCGTGGCAGTTTTCTGTGCGTCTCATCGATTTGCGGAGCAGATTTCTCAGGTGTCGTGCTTTCGCCAGGATTCAGAAAGCCGTAGTGGATCAGACCTGCAGCAGACCACCGAACGGTGACCATGACCTTTTTTGGTGCAAGTTTGGCTTTGGGACGTGCTTTGGAGCTTCTTCTCGGTCCGACCACTGAGCTGGTCGTCGCCAGTTGTGGCAGAAAATCCACTTTTCGTTGCAGGACACAATCCGATAGAGAAATGGTTCATTGTTGCGTACAAGAAGAGAAGATGACACTTCAAAACGA
>NW_012152163.1:884226-885832 GCF_000956105.1 Propithecus coquereli | reverse complement strand
AATAAGAAAATCACTTGAATGTGGTTTTTGTCTAACATCATTTCCATAGTCTAAAATAAATATAAAATAAACAGCAAGTAATAAGTCACTAGCAAAAAAAAAAAAAATAAAGTGAGAAATGTGCATTAAAATAATATATAACACGACCACATTTATTTAAAAATGTATTCCAATATCAAATGACAATTTCAACAATGCTAAAACCGCAATCGCTTCAGCACCAACCTAATGAAATGTAACGTGCACCGCTCTGGTGGGGCTGTTGACGACAGGGGAGGCGGTGCAGGCCGGGGCAGGGAGATGTGGGATATCTCTGGAACTTCTCTCAGTTTTGTTGTCAACCTAAAACTGCTCCTAAAAAATAAAGCTTAAAAAAAAAACAAGAAAATAGCAAGTGTGGGTGAGGATGTGGAGAAGCTGGAACCTTGCACACTGTTGGTGGGAATGTGAAGAGGGGCAGCTGCTGGGGAACACGGGACGGCGGCTCCTTAGAAAGCTAAAAATCGAATTACCATGTGATCCAGTCGTCCCACTTCTGGGTATTCACACGAAGATATCGAGAGCAGGGACTTGAAGAGATGTTTGCACACTCGTGTTCATAGCAGCACTGTTCACAGTAGCCAAGCAGCGGAAGCAACCCGAGGGTCCATCAACAGACACAAAGTGTGGTATACACACGTGGAGCGTTATTCAGCCTTAGGAAGGAAGCAAACGCTGACACACGCTACCACATGGATGAACCTTGAGGACATTTTGCTAAGTGAAATAAACCAGGCATGAAAGGACAAATACTGTGTGGTGCCACTTAAATGAAGTAATCAGAGTAGTCGAATTCATAGAAACAGAAAGTCGAATGGTGGTTGCCAGGGGCTGAGGGGAGTGGGAGTGGAAGCAGTTGCTTTATGGGTGCAGAGTTTCAGATTTCCAAGATGAAAAGAGTTCTGGAGACGGGTGGTTGGCAATGGTGGCACAGCAATATGCACGTGCTTAATGCCACTGAACCACGCGGTTAGAAATGGTCAAGACGGTAGATTTTATGTCGTATGTATTTTACCACAATTAAAAAAAATCAGTGGTTGCCACGTATGCAGGGGAAGGGAGGGAGGGTTGAAGCGGGGGGCATGGGGAATTTTTAGGTCGGTGAAACTATTCTGTGTCACACTGTAATGGTGGATGCCTGTCCTCATACACTTGTCCAAACCCACAGAATTGTACAATGCCCAGAGTGAACCCTGTTGTAAATGAGGGACTTTGGGTGACAATGATGCATCAGTGTAGATCCTTCAGTTGTGACAAATGCCCGCTCTGGTGGGGGATGTTGGCAGCAGGGAAGGCTGTGCGTGGGGGGGTGAGGCAGGGGCTGGGTGGTATATGGGAACGCTCTGTGCATTCTGCTGAATTGTGCTGTGAATCTAAAACTGCTCAGAAAGCTAAGACTGATTCATTTAAAAAACATAGAATGTGCAACACAAAGAGTGAGCCCCAATGTGAACCATAGAATTCGGTGGATAGCGATGTGTCGGTGCCGATTACCGGCAGAGGCACCACGCTGATGTGGCTGTCGATGGTTGGGCGCTGTGGGGAGGGGAGGTGGGGGCTTTCTCTG
>NW_012152163.1:878694-880711 GCF_000956105.1 Propithecus coquereli | reverse complement strand
TCCCTTGAATAAATCCAAATTGGTGGTGAGGTATTATTCTGTGTTTCTGGATTCAGTTTGCTAATAATTTATTTAGGAGTGTGTCTCTATGAAAGAGATCGATGTGTTCATAAGGGATTTTCTTATGCTTTTTCTAGTCAAGTTTTGGTATAAAGGCTGTGCTGGCTTTACATAAAATCACTGGGAACCGTTCCCTTTTCTATCCTCTGGTGGACTTTGGGTGAGATTGGTGACATTTCTTTCCTACATGTTTCGAAGAATTATTCAATGAAGACATATTGGCCAGGAGTTTTCTTTGTGGGAAGCATTTTAATTATGAATAGAATTTCTTTAATAGATACAGGAATTTTCAGATTTTCTATTTCTTCTGCTGTTAGTTTCGGTAAGTTGTGTTTCTCTAGCAATTCTCGATTTCATCTAAAATTTTAAATTTACTAGCATATAGTTACTCATCCTCTTATTTTTTAATATCTGTAGGATCTGTAATGATGTTTCTCTTTTTATTTCTGATATTAGCTATTTGTGCTTTATCTTGCTCTCTTTTAAAAATTGGGCTTCCTAGGGGTTATCACTTTAATTAGGTTATCATTTTAATTAGTCCTTTAAAAAAACATTTGACTTTATCGATCCTGCCTATTGTAAGTTTGTTTTCTATTTCATTAATTTCTGCTTTTATTATTTTTTTTAAAATTTCTTTAAAGGATAAATATGCTATTCTTTTAAAATCATACTATTTTGAGTCTTTCTTCTTTGAAAATTTTACTCATTTTCCTCTAAGCCTGGCTATAGCTGTACCCAAACAAGTTTTGACATACTGTGTCTTATCGTTTTGTTTAAAATGCATTCTAATTTTCAAGATTATTTTGTTTTAAGGCCAAAATATGCCTCATTTTGATAAATGTTCCACATGCACATAGAAAATGTGTGTCTGAAGCTGTGAAGTTCAGTGTGTTGTGCATGCCGGTCAGTTCAGTTTTGTTGAGGATATTATTCAAGTGTTTCAGATCCTCCTGCTTTTCTGGTTTGCTTGCTGTGAACATACTCCTAGTGAGGGGGTGTGTTTACATCCCCTACTGATGGCTGTGGATTCCTCTCTCTCTCTCCATCCAGTTCTGCTCATTTTGCTTTATATGTGTTGAGGCTATGTAATTAGATATGTAACATATAGAATCATTGTATTTTCCTAGCAGATTTAACATTTATTATTAAGAAATGTCTCCCGTATCTAGCTAAGTATTCTTCTTTAAAGATACTTTATAATGTAACTACCTCAACTTTTTGTTGTGAGTATTTTCTTGGTATATCCTTTTGCTGTTCATCTTTTTTTGTGTTTTTATATTTGAAGTTTAGTTCTTATAAATAACATATTTTAAAAATCAAATCTAACAATCTTTTTCCTTTACTTGTAATATTTAGCTCATTTACATTTAATGTAATTATAATACTTCTATATTTGGGTCTAAATCCACCACCTTATGATTTGTTTTCTATTTGTCCCATCTATCCCTTGCCCTCTTTCGAATCAATCGAATACTTACTTTATTCCATCTTCTTCCTCTATTTGCTTGTTAGTTGTGGCAATCAGCCTGAAATCCTATCCTTGACTTATTAAAGTCTAGTGTAAATTAATAACTTTATCACTTACCAGAGTTGTGAGAAACTTAGAACACTTAATTCAATTTACCACTCTCCTACCTTTTATGCTGTTGTCATTTTGTATTTTGATCTTCTCTGTTTTAAATCTTAAAGACATTTTTATTATTTTATATAATCAATAATGGTTTACTTTACCCTCATATTTATATTTTCTGTTACTCTTCTTACTGCATCATGATATTTCCAACTAGTATCATTTTCCTTCTGCCTGAAAATCTCCTTCTAGTATTTGCTTCAATGTACATCTATTGGTAATGAATGGTCTCGATTTGTGTTTGCTGAAAATATCTTTTTATTATCTGAAGGGCATTCCTGGTGTAATTTGAGGTTGGCAGTTATTTCCTTCTAGTGCTTTTAAGCT
>NW_012152163.1:876392-878644 GCF_000956105.1 Propithecus coquereli | reverse complement strand
CCCGGCCTATCTTTGCCAGTTTTTTGTGTCTTGGTATACTTTTTTATGAATGCAGTTTTTATTTAAGTCTGACATACAGAAAAGACTAAAAACCGTAAGTGTACAGTTTGATAAATTGTCACAAAGTAAACACACATGGTGAACAGCACCAAGATCAAGATACAGAACATCACCAGAGAGTCCAGAAGCCCTCTTCACCCCTCCATTCAAAGACTATTGTCCCTCCCCAAGGTAACATTTAACCTGACTTTTATCGCCATAGACTAGTTTTGCCTATTTTTGCCTTTTATATGAATGGAATCTTACAGTACAGACCCTGTGCCAGGCTTCTTTCATTCCATGTAACCTCTGCGAGATTCATTGTTGCTGTGCGTAGTTGCAGTTCATTTGTTTTCATTGGTGTATAGTATTTCACCAAATGGCTATACTGCAATTATCCATTCTGCTATTGATGGTCATCTGGGTTGTTTCTTGTTTGGAACTATTACGAATGCTGATGTAATGAACATTCTTGTACATGTCATTTAGTGCAATACGTACTCATGCCTGTTGGGTGTACATCTAGAAGTAGAGCTGCAGGATCATAGGATATGCATATGCTTAGCTTTAGTAGACAACGCCATGCAGTTTCTCACAGTGGTTTTTGGTTTACACTCTTGCTGTGATAAGAATTCCAGCAGATCCACACCCTCATGAACACTTGGAAATGCCAATCTTTTAAATTTTTGTAATAGTTACCTCAGTGTGGTTTTAATTTACATTTCCCAGATAATTACAGAAGGTGAGAGCCCTTTGATGTGGGTGCAGATGGTCTCTTTTGTGAAATGCATCTTCAAGTCTTTGCCCATTTTTCTGTTGAGTCTTCCTTTACTTATTGATTTCTTGGTACTCTTTATATGTGCTGGATAGAAGTCCTTTGTCAGTGATATGTACAGAAAATATCTTCTCCCTTTCTGGGGTTTGACTTTCCATTGTCTTAATAGTGTCTTTTTATGAATAGAAATACTCGATTTTAGATGAGATCGGGTGTGTTCAGGATGGTATGGCTGTAGACTAGAAGTACTTGATCTTAATGTAGTCCAATTTATCAATATTTTTAGTGATGTTAGTGCCATTGTGTCCTATTTAATAAACCTTCGCCTTCCCCAATGTAACAAAGCCATTCTCCCATGTTATTTTCTAGATGCTTTATTATTTCACTCTTCATATGGTGTGAGGTAAGAGCCAAGACTGATGTTGCCGTGTGGGTGTCCAGGTGACACTGCACCATTTCTCGAGGGTCTTTATTAAAGGATGGTCTCATCTTTTCCCCCCACTCTGTCATATCGACTTTGTAAAGGGTCAAATCCACACATGTATGTGTGTATTTGTTTCTGGACTTTATTCTGTCTGTTCAGTCTTTGTTGGTCTATTTGTACCAATATTACACTTTTTTAATGACTGTAGCTTTATGTGAAGTTTTGATAACTGACAGTATAAGTCCTCTCACATTGTTTTCTTCTGCAAGATTGTCTCGGCTATTTTTCATGTTTTGAATTTCTATATAAAGTTTAGAATTAGCCTACTAATTTCCGTTAAAAAATCTACTGAGATTTTGATCGAAATGTCATTGAGTCTATAGGTCTGTTCTCAGGGAATTGACACCTTTATAATGAGTCACTCCATAAACATTGTGCCTCTCCATTCAGTTAGGTCTGCTTTAATTTCTCTCCATAATGTTTAGTACTGTAGATTTCAGCATAGAAGTTTTATTCATCTTTTGTTACATCTATCCTTGGACATTTAACTTTTATGCTATTATAAATGTCACCATTTTTTCAACTTTCATTTAAAAACTCTTACTGGTATCTAGAAATAGTGATCTTGTGTCAAGAGACCTGGCTAAATTCAACTATTAATTCCTGTAGATTCCTGTGGATTTTCTACATACGCAATCACATTATTCATGAATAATGATAGATTTATTTTTCCTTTCCAACCCTTCTGAATCCCTCCAATCCTGCACTGGCTAGGACTGCAGTGTTGAAAAGAAGTGGAGAGAGTGGAAATCCTGTCTCTTCCACAATTGCAGGCAGAAAATTTTTACCGTTTGTCATTAAGTACGATGTATGCTGCACGTTTCTCACATACAACCTTTGTCACGGTAAGGAAGTTTCCATCAATTCCTAGTTTGCTAAGAGCTCTTTAAAACTGTAAGTGGACGTTGATTTTTATCAGTTGCTTTTTCCACATTTATTGAGAGGATTATATGA
>NW_012152163.1:863916-873758 GCF_000956105.1 Propithecus coquereli | reverse complement strand
TTTTATCTTTGTCTTTGATTTTCAGTAGTTTTATTTATTTGTTTGTTTGTTTATTTTTAGAGACAGAGCCTTGCTCTGTCACCCAAACTGTAGTGCAATGGCTTGATCGTAACTCACTGTAACCTTGAACTCCTGGGCTCAAGGGATCATCCCACCTCAGCCTCCCAAGAAGCTGGGACTACAAGGACTCATCAACATGCCTGGCTATTTTTTAAAATTTTTTGTAGAGATGGGGGTCTCGCTATGCTGCCCAGTCTGGTCTCAAACTCCTGGCCCCAAGTGATCCTCCCGCCTTGGTGTCCCAAAATGTTGGGATGATAGCCGTGAGCAACCTTATGCGGCCAATTTTAGTAGTTTTAAGTTGATATATCTAAATGCAGTTTTTCTTAGCTCTGCTTGAATCTGTGGCATGTTATCTTTTGTATGTTTTTAAGAAAATTCTTAGTTGTTATCTTTTCAAATATTGTTTTGCCTCCCCTTCCTGGATTCCAGCTACTTATCACATTAGCCCCTTCACCATGACTCATGTAGTTCTTATGTTTTCCATATTTTCCATTCTGTATTTTCTTTATACTTCAATCTAAGATATTTCATTTCGATCTATCTTACAGTTTCATGATCTTCCCTTCAGTGGTTTCTAAGCCCATTATTTAGTTCTTACTTTTAGTTATTGTGTTTTCAAATTATTTTTTCCCATTTTACACAACTTTATTGCATCATAATTGATGTACAAAGCACTGCTCATATTTAAAGCATTAAACATCGTGGTGAGATTTGACATGTGTATTCACCTGAAAAACCGTTGCCATAGTAAGTTTCCTCACGCCCTAATCTGTCCCTCCGTTCCCTTCTCCTTAGGCCACAACTGATCCGATTCTCACCACCATACGTTAATTTGCATTTTGTAGAAATTCATATAAGTGGAATCATACAGCGTGTATTTATTTTTGGTCTGGCTTGTTTCTAACTCAGCGCAGTCATTTGAGATCCACCTGTCGTTGTGCGCACATGTCGAGTCTGTCTGCGTCGTCCACGCCGCGGTGTCAGGGTTTCTTCCTTTGGCTGCTCAGCAGTGTTCTACCGCGTGGGCGCGCTGCACTGTGTTTACCCATTGCCTGATGATGTTGCGCCTTTGGGTTTTGCAGTTGTTGGCCTTGCAAATAAGTGACTGTGAACATCCACGTACAAGTTTCCGTATGAGAGCTCCAAGTGCTCCGCATCCTCACCAACACTGATTCAATCGGTGTTTTAAAGTTTAGTCATTCTATGGCCGGGCGTGGTGGCTCACGCCTGTGATCCCAGCTCTCTGGGAGGCCGAGGTGGGCGGATTGTTTGAGCTCAGGAGTTCGAAACCAGCCTGAGCAAGAGCGAGACCCCGTCTCTACTAAAAATAGAAAGAAATTAATTGGACAATTAAAAATACATAGAAAAAATTAGCCGGGCATGGTGGCACATGCCTGTAGTCCCAGCTACTCGGGAGGCTGAGGCAGGAGGATCGCTTGAGCCCAGGAGTGTGAGGTTGCTGTGAGCTAGGCTGACGCCACGGCACTCTATCTAGCCCGGGCAACACAGTGAGACTCTGTCTCAAAAAAAAAAAAAAAATTTTAGTCATTCTAGGGGGTACGTGGTAGCATCTCACCGTGGTTTTAACTGGCATTTCCCTAATGACTGGCGTTGAGTGTTCTGTCATGCACTTATTTTACAACCATTGTCTCCTGTGGTGAAGTGTCCCAACAACTATTTTGACCATTTTTAAAATTAGGTTGCTTTTTTTTCTTATTATTGAGCTGTAATAGTTTTTAATATATTCCTGGTACAAGTCCTTTGTCAGATACATGTTTTGCAAATACTCTCCCCTGGTCTGTGGTTTGCCTTTTAGTTTTCTTCACATTGTCTTTTCCTATCACTTTTTTTTTTTTTTTTTTTTGAGACAGAGTCTCACTCTTTCGCCTGGGCTAGAGTGCCGTGGCGTCAGCCTAGCTCACAGCAACCTCAAACTCCTGGGCTCAAGTGATCCTCCTGCCTCAGCCTCCCGAGTAGCTGAGACTACAGCCATGCGCCACCATGCCCGGCTAATTTTTTCTATATATTTTTAGTTGGCCGATTAATTTCTTTCTAATTTTAGTAGATTCTCGCTCCTGCTCAGGCTGGTCTCGAACTCCTGAGCTCAAACAATCCGCCCGCCTCGGCCTCCCAGAGAGCTAGGATTACAGGCGTGAGCCACCGCACCCGGCCTCCTATCACTTTTAATAAGTTCATTAAGATATCATTTACTTATCATACAATTCACCCATCGTAAGTGTATAGATCAAGAGGTTTGAGTAAATGGCTCTGCTGTCGGCCCATCACCACAATTCAGCTTTAGAACACGTCCCCCACCCCAAAAGTTCCTCTGTGCATGTTTATAGTCACCCCTCACTCCCAACATGGGCCCCAGGCAATCACTGATGTGTTTATCTATATTTTCGCTTGTTCTAGAAATTTCATACGTATAAAAACAACACAATGTGTGTTTTTTTGTGTCTGGCTTCTTTCACTTAGCGTAATGTTTTTGAGGTTCATCTATCTCGTTGCATCTGTCAGTAACTCACTTTGTTGCTGAGTAGTATTCCATTGCATGGATATACCACATTTTGTTTCCGTGTTTACCATTTGATAGACATTTGGATTGTTTTAAGGTTGGGGCTATTATAAATAATGCAGCCATTAACATTCACATGCAAATCTTTGTGTGGACATATCCTTTCTTCTAGGAATAGAATTGCTGAGTCATATGGCAAGTATATATTTAAGACACTGCCAAACAGAATAGTGCCTTTTGGAAGGCAGCTATGCTTATCACTATACTGCCAACACCAGAATACTGCCTTTTGAAGAGCAAACATTTCAAGCTTTATGAAGTTCAATTTATTGAATTTTTTTCTTTTATAGTTCATGATTTTTTTCCCTAAAAAAAAAAGTAACAAGATTTTTAAGAAATCTTTACTAAGGCCAAGGTCACTAAGATTTTCTTTTAGAAGTTTTATATTTAAGCTTTTACATTTAGGTCTATGATTCATTTCAAGGATCATAGACCTAATTTTTTAGGTCTATTTTATTGGGATCATAGATCCTAATTTCCAGGATCATAGACTATTTAATTTTGTATGTGGTGCGAGATAAGGTCAATGTTTCTTTTTAATTTACTTTTATTTTTTGCATATGTTTATGCAAAAAAGAATATCCCTTCCTCATTAATTGCCTTAGTATCTTTGTCAAAAATCAACTGCCATATGCAAAAGATTTAGGATTATAAAAAAAAACCAACCATCATGGTCTATTTCTTGAATCACTCTTCTGTTCCATCGGTCTATGTTTATCTTTATAGCAAGGCCACATTTTCTTGACTGTAGCTTTATAATAAGTCTTGAAATAAGGTAATGTAAGTTCCCCAATTTATTCTTTTTCAAAATGTCTGGCTATTCTAGATCCTTTGTATTTCCATATAGATTTTAGAATGAGCTTGTCAATCTCTACCAAAACATCATGCATTGAATTCATAGATCAATGTGGGGAAAATCAACATCTTAACCACACTGAGTCTTCTAATCCATGAGTGCAATATATTTCTCTGCTTATTTATATCTCCTTTAATTTCTCTCAGCAACGTTTTGAGTTTTACATGTGCAAATCCTGTACATCTTCTGTCAAATTTATCACCCCTTTTTTCATATTTAGAATTTCCATTTGATTCTTTTTTTATAGTTTCCACTTCTCCACTGAAATTCTCCTTCTCGTCATCTGGCTTCTTGAATATATTAATTACGTTATTTCAAAGTCCAGCTTTGGTACCTCAAATCTGTGGATCCACATGGACGTTCCTAATGTGTTATTTTTCTCTTAATTTTTGATCCATTCTCACATTTCTGCATTCCTATCTTGCATTGACTGTCAGGCATAATAGATGAACATGGAAACGATAATCTGAGGCTCTGGACATTGTTATCTTTCTCCAGGGAGGATTGACTTTAACTCCAGCTGAGCTCGGGCACCATCAATCTTAGGCGACATTTATCCAATCAGGAATTAAGATGATTCAAAACAGGCCTGCAGTCCCTGAAAGGGCTGGTTTAGTTCTGGTTCACCTACTCCTAGCGTATGTCCCTGTGGGATCTCAAATGAAAGCCTAGGCTGTTTACCAGGGTTTTTGTTTTTTTTTTTAATTGTGTTGAAATACACATAACACAAAATTTACTAATACCATCTTAGCCATTTTTAAATGTAAATTCAGTGCCATTAAGTACATCCAGATTATTGTGTAACCATCACCAGCATCCATCTCCAGAACTCCTTTCATCTCCCCAAACTGAAACTCTACCTATCAAACACTAGCTCCCATCGCCCCCCACCCCCGGCACAAGCTCCTGGCAACTATTATTCTACTTTCTGTCTCTATGAGTTTGATTACTCCAGACACCTCGTATAAACAGAATCGTGCAGTATTTGTCTTCACACAACTGGCTTCTTTCACTTAGCATAATGTCGTCAGGTTTTATCCATGTCGTACCATGTGTCAGAATTCCCTTTCCTTTTATTAAAGCTGAATAATCTTCCACCATGTGCGTGCAGCATGTTGTTTGTCCTTTCATCCGTGGATGGACACTTGGGTTTCTTCCGTCTTTGAGGTAATGTGAATAGTGTTGCTCTGAATGTAGGTGTACAATGAGGGTCCTTACTCCTTAAGAGACCCTGAACTCCAATTTTTATCTCCCCAGCCCCACGAAATGGCCAGAGCTCTTCTCGGCTGCTCAGCCACTGCTGAGAACCAGCAAGCGTGGCAAGAGACGGGAGAGCCGCCAAGGATCAGGCTCCCCTCTCCGAGCTTCCCTTCTCTCTGGGCTCTTGGAGCCTTGGTAGCGCGCCAATATCTTCAAACAGTTGTGCTTGTAATGTCTCATCCAGCCATCCTAATTGTTCCCAGCAGGTTGATTGGTCTGATACAAGCTAGTCCATCAGAGCTAGAAGCAGATGTGTCAATATAATTTTAATTTGCATTTCTCTTATTATGCATGAGATTGAGCATCTTTTCTGATATTTAAATGATGATTGTATTTTCTTTGAAATGCTCTTCCCATTTTTCTATTGCGTCTTTTTTATTGATTTGTAGGCATTTGTTACCTATCCAGGAACTTAGGCTGTTGCCCTTGATGTAAAAAGAGCTTTCTAAAGCCAGTTCTAACTTACTGCCTAAGCTCAGGAAAGTCATTTTCTCCTCTGGGACTCAGTTTCCTCATGTATAAAATGAAAGAGAGGGCTAGCCACACGGTCTCAAACTTGCCTTTTGATCTATAATCCATGGCTTCATGAGCTACTTTGTAGATGAGATTAAAAAAAAATTTTTTTTTTGTTATTGGGATAAAATAATCTTTCCCCAACTCTTCCTCCACATTCCACCGTAAATACTTACCGTACCCTGCTTCCTCGCTGCCGTGGGCTTAAGAAACATTGATCGCTATAACACTGTGGTCCCCAGTCCTCAGGCCACACACTGGTCCGTGGCATGGTAGAGACCAGGCCACAGAGCTCCGCCTCACCCCCTTGGAAAAATTATCTTCCATGAAACCTGTCCTTCGTGCCAAAAAGGTTGGGGACCGCTGCAGGCAGGAGCAGGGAGCTCAGAGTCTGTGCGTGCTTTTAGAACGAGGACTGCAGCAAGCGACACAGAGCCACACTTCAAAAACTCAGCCATTCACGTGACACGTTCGTGATTTTTGCTATGTCTGCGCACCACCTGTATACTATTATTTACTTACTGTTGTCAGTAAGCTGGCTCACTTGTTTTTCATTTAAATACATACTTTCTCCCCATCCTGAACAATAATATCGGCTGGGCGTGGTGGCTCACACCTGGAATCCTAGCACTCTGGGAAGCTGAGGCAGGAGCATCACTTGGGTTCAAGACCAGCCTCAGCAAGAGAGAGACCCCATCTCTCAAAAAGTAGAAAAATTAGCTGGGCCTGGTGGTGCGCCTGCAGTTCCAGCTGCTGGGGAGGCTGAGGCAGGAGGATCACTCGAGCCCAGGAGATTGAGGTTGCAATGAGCTCTGATGACGCCACTGCTCTCTAACCTGGGCAGAAGAGCAAGACCCTGTCTCAAAACAAAACAAAACAAAAATAATATGCATGAAATCACAGGTTTGCTGTGCTAGAATATTTTTTCTGATATAGAAGAACACAAATAACTATGATAACTTAAAATACTGTTTGCATATCCCCCCATCCTTTGTGAGCAGCCTGGGTGGCAAAGGGGTGCAGTATGCACCCGGAGACCTGGGGCCTCCACGCTCCTGCTGGGAAGCTTTGCTCAAGCATTATGCAAGCGTTGCTCATTATCACCAGGGTGTTCCTACTGATCCACATGCTCAGAAACCTTCCGGCTTTGCGCCTGTGTGTTGTTTTTGTTGCAGAAATGTTTGCATCCTTTGATGAAAGGTGGCGAACGATGGGCCCCCAGACAGAAGACAACTTGCTGCCGCTACCACCTGAGTTCTCGGGAAAATTTCTCCCTTTCAGAGGCTGCGCTCTGCAACTCAGAGCCTTTCGCTTTCTCCGCCTGAGATCGGTTATTGCTTTTAGCCCAGAGCCACCACAAGACTCAGAGAGCAAAGATACAGTGGGAGCCTTAAAATAAATTATAAAGTCCAAAAGAGAACACACTTAGGGTGAGCACTGAGTGAAAAATAGGTAACGCTTCAGAGCTGTTTTCATAAAAGAAACTGCCAGACCAATATATCACTGGGTCCTTTTAACTTTAGCATCTGAATAGATTTAATTCTGATTTTTAACTTGACCAATCGACTCATGTATTCGAGCCGCTGCAATATCCCCTCGCTAGCCAGTGACTGACTTGCCACTTCTTGTCTGTCTGGTGGCAGGCCTGTTTCTTCTGCAAATATTAAGGAAGCCTACTGAGTGCCGGCTCTCTGCCGGGCACCGGGATGCCAGCGGAGAGCCGGCCTGTCCACAGGGAGCCAGGCTCTGGTGGACAAGATGGAATCATCCTGGGACACTCGACGTAGCTTTGACAAGCTTCTGGCCTGGGCGTTTCCAGGAAATACTTGCTGGACCACAGGGCTCTTTGCTGTACTTTCCAGAACATTCTCCTCTTCTAGCCAGCAGGCTGGCCCCCCAGCACTGCCTGCAGTTCACGCTCCATTAGTTGATTGACAGGCACAGCCTCATCCCAGGGCAAGAGCCTTGAGCAAACTGCAACGTCCCTCCCCTGCTGGGTGTGTGTGACTCTCAGACAGTGCCAGAGTGTGACCCCAAAGGGGTCACTGTCGCCCTCGATGCACAGGGCTGGTTCTTACTTTGGGGTCAGTGCCCTGTCCTACTGTGGGTGATGGCAAACTGATCCCACGTGGCCTGGGGCAGGGCAAGGCTTGCTCCCTATGCCCTGTCACCCCTCCACGTGTCCCTGTCCTCCATTCTGGGGCTGGCCAGGTTGAGTGGGGCTGTGATTTCCGGGGCTCAGACAGCATCACTCGTCTCCAGAGCACGATGGGAAATGAGTGGCCGCTGACAACCTGGGACCACCGGCAACTGCTGAGGCCACTCAGAGCGACTCGGCTCCTGCGTGGCCACCTGGTGGTGCTCCTGAAGGAGAAAACGGGAGGGAGAGCTGGGGTGGGGTGGGGGATACACGACTGTCCCCAGCCCCTCCCTCCTGCTGCCTCCCCCAGCCTCAGCTGAGTGCGTTGTCTCTGCGAGCACGGACCCCCGCATCCACCAGCGAGCACGACCCCCGCGTCCACCAGCGTCTCCCTCCACTGGCTCTGGAGCCTGTGCAGCCTGGATGTCTGGTTCTGCAGCCAGTGACTCATGTTTGCTGTGGAGGCTGTGGGAGAAAAGACACCCTCAGGGCAGGAGATGAAACTCGGTTAGTGCAGGGGTGGGTGGTGGGAGATAAACACTCTGATTAAAACGTCAACGTCAACGCGAGTGAGCTCACTCACTGAGCCACTTGCCAGGGTGTCCCCAATGAGTCAGGAACAAGTCGGCCGCTCAGACTAGAAACCAGGACTGTGGGGAAGGGCCAGCGAGGGAAGCCCCTTGGAAGAGGCTCTCTGGCCTTGGCGGCGAGGGCGCCCCGGTATTAGAGGGCGGCCACCTCCGCGGGGTCTGGTGAGGGCTGGAAGCAAGCGGCTGGGTCAGGGGGTGGCGCAATCCTCTCCCCGCACTCCCCCCAGCCTGGGTGTGGTCTCCCCTTAGAGCAGGACAGAGCCGGAGTCCTGGCGTGAGCTGGCCTTGGCCGGACAGAAACCCGAGCTTTGTGAGGGTGGCCGGAGGTTGCTGTCAGACAGATGGAAGAACAGGGAACCCTTGGGCGGTGGTGGTGGCAGGGGCGCCTCCCCAAGTCAGGAGGAGGCCGAGGAACCAGGCCCGAGGGTGAGCAGAGAGTGAGATGAGGCGGCACAGCCATCCCCGGTGTTGCTCTGGCGACCCCACGCCAGCGCCGGGAAGCGGCAGGTCCTGAGATATCCCACCAAGACTCATGCAGGCCGCCAGCGGCTGTGTCTGGGATGGGGAGGAGGAGCCTTCGCTTCTGCTCTGGATGTGGGTGACTGAGCCACTCGGGTGCAGAGGGGAAACTTGAGGTGGTGCCGTGAAGAGGGTGGATTCTGAGCAGCAGGAAATGATGACCGGCCCCCACCACAACACAGAACTGCTTTCCTGCCTCTTGCATTTCAGGCCGCCCCTCTTTCCCTTTGGCATGTGTGCGTTGTAACATCCAAGCTGGGCTCCCCACCTGTCTCACCAGCTGCCTGGGAGAGGAGAGAAGAGAGTGGCAAGACAGGCTGCACACCCGCCGGGATGGTGGCCCCATCTGGGTCTGGCATCCTGGAACACTTCCTCCATGGCTGCAGGGGACCCCGGGGGTCTGGCTGCCCACTGTTCACCCCCTCCGGGTAACGGATGCTCACACTCTCCTTTGGGCTCTGGGGGTCCCGGCCGATCAGTTCATTCCATACCCCAGGCAGAATGATTGGCCGGCAAAGGGGTACCTGGTCCAATTCTGGCTCAGACAGTCAGGGTCAGCCTTCCGCTCTTCCCTCTGAAGTTGACCCCAACGGGGGTGCCACCTTGCTGCAGGGGCAGCCCAGAGCTTCTGGGGCTCCCGATGCCACGCTTGAGACTGCAGCCAGCCCAGGCAGAAGGCGGATCCCAAAGACAGAGGAAAACTAGGTCCCGAAGACCTCATTTGAGTCTTGGATCTAGTTGTGCCAACACAGTCCCTCTTTCGTGTAAGCCAACCGGATCGGGTTTTCCTTCAGTCACAACCAGGAACGACCTGGCGAACAAATGCAGTGAGGTGGGCTGCATCAGGGACGAGGACTCAGTGCTCCCCCAGGCTCCAACGAGAGGCAGGAACAGCTGTATGTGTCTGTCTGTGCATACACATAACCTAAATTAAAAGAAAAAAAAATTTGGCCCTACTCAGTATGCTAAAGGAACCGAAGGAAGGAGGTTTTCATTCTGCTAGAGCCAGAGTCCTAGAGCAAGCGGCCGCAGCTCCGCAGAGCCCCGTGGTAGCGGGGGACAGAAACTGGAGACTCTTCCTTAGGGGAATGTGGAATCCTGGGGGGTCCCAGCCAGAGCCTCCTGTTCCGGCTGCTCATTCCCACCTGGAGACCTTCCTTTTGGGGCTTTTGTGTTTTTTACTAGTAGGGGACCTACTTCTTTGCACTGGCTTGGAATGTCTCATTTTAAATGCAGCTTGACTCGGCTTTCAAAATCAGCAGACGGTACCACGAAGCCCCAGTGTTTGCGCAACTCTATCCCTGTGGGTCCTCCCCCGCCCCC
>NW_012152163.1:810308-863866 GCF_000956105.1 Propithecus coquereli | reverse complement strand
CCCCCCGGCCTCCTCGGTGCGACACAGAGCTACCATCCTCTCTCTAGGCTGCTTCAGCCCCTCTGTGTCCCTCCCCGGAGCTGGGTCATCCTCTCTGGTGTCCACACAGTTCTCTGCTCCCCTGCCCGCCTCCATGGCCAGCTCCCACCCACCCCTCCCGGAGCTCTCACACTCACACCCTCCCAGAGCACCCACGTGACTTTCTGCCCTCTCGCCTGTCTGGGCCCTGGGGCCTGCGGTTCCTCTCTTTAGACCTCCCGCAGAGAACCTTAGCCCGTCCCCCCTGAGCCCACGCCGCCCACACTACTTGGCGCGCTTCTGCAGACGGGGTCCGGATCCAGCGTGGATGCTGGAGGAACTGGGTTTACTCCGGGCCACCGCCCCTTCCACACACATGCTCGTTCATTCACAAATCCCCACGCCCACGCCCACAGGTGTCTCCCTGCGCACACCGCCAGCTTCCTTCCTGCAACGGCACACACACACTCCCACGGCTTCCCCTTCCTGCAGACACGCGCCCACACATCCCTAACATGGGACGGGAGGAAATTTTGTCTTCTGCAAGGAGTTTTTATCCTCAGGTGGGCGGGGTGGGGGGATTAAGTACAGGCTATTTCCAAGTCTGAAGCAACTTCCTTTGGTGGATCCTGGGGACATCGGGCAATTCCAGAGAGGTAGGAAGTTGAAAGGGGAAAAGGTGGGGGCTGGGGAGTGAGGGGGCGTCCTGACCCTGGGTAAACTTTGGTTCACCTTGCCATTCACCCAGCTGCTGGTACCAGGGCCCGGAGAGGCGTTGTTTAATTAGCTTTCTGGGTGCTTTACAAACAGGCTTTCTATGTTGGAAAACAGTTGATCAATGTTTATTTCTCCATCTTTGCATTCTATTTCCTGAGTTTGATTGAGTAAATTATCGTACATGATAATGCTTACTATTGAGTCGTTAGGCGTCTACCCTCGTCAGGCGCCACACCGAAAGATCCACGTGCTGCAGGAATTTAAGTCTGCAGAGCCCTATGGATAAATGTTTGTACAACCCCACTTTACAGATCAGGGCACTGAGGCTCCCACGTGCCCAGGGTCACGCCGTGGACAGGGCAGAACTGAAGCTTTGAGCTCGAGTCTGCTGATAACTCAGCCCTTAGTTCAACCACCGAGATGTAATTAATGCATTATGCTTTAGAGATTCCCGTTGGATTTGAAAAAAAATCTCAATTTCTTCTGCTGTAGCCCTTTGATTCTCTAAGGTGGCTACAAAATAACTCAGCAGTCCTTGGAGAGAATAAAATGATCTCATATGTATGTGTTAAAATTTTGCTGTTCGGAGTCTTAAAATCCACCAAATGTGAGCTTCCCAAGCTGGAAACGTAGTTGATTCATCCTTCCATCCCAATCTTCTACACACAGGAGGTGCCCAGGCAATGTTGAAAGGAAATTAAATAAAATCAGATTCAGGGTTTTGCTCTAGATGTGTCCCCAAATAAGCTCATAAGGGCAGCAGCAGCAACAAAAATAACACTGAGTGACTACGTCCTTCAGGGGCCAAGTGGGCTCACCGCTCTCCCAGCTCTGCAGCTGCTCTTACCAAACTTACGAGTCTCTGAGCTGGCGCGGCAGGCCACAGGCAAAGCCCGGGCCCAGGGCTGCACGGGCGCCCCTGGTGAGCCATCTTCCAGATTCCGAACACCCATCTGTCCCTGGAGTCTGTGCTGTTCGTGGGCCCGTGTGCTGTACAAACACACTTGTGGTTTTTACACTCTCACATGGAGAGATCGTCCCGTGCACACTTGCAAGGGGGAAGGACGTGCAGTCTGGACATGAACCTGCATCTGAACCGGGGCACCAGTTCTCTTGTCTCTCACTCGCTGAGCAAGCCTGGCGTGAGCATTCGGGATGACACGTGTTATAAAACGCTGCACGCGGAGCCCGGCGCCGAGCAGGCGCTGGGAAAAAGCAGTCAATCCCAGCCACTTTCTTGCACATTTCTGCCATGGCTGCTGGCTCCCCTTGTAAAACAGAAACACACCCCAAGAGCTTGGGATCCATCAGGAGGCTCTCGTCTTCTTAAACCCATTCTGCTCAAGTTTCGGCTTTTTGCAATTTCCCAAAGATGGCTCCCACCCCCGCCCCAAGAAGAGCCAAGCCTTCCCGTCCCGAGGTGAGTCCTGAGCCCGTCCCTTGCATCCCTGCCATGTTTCCATTTCCAGTTTGCTCCTAACCTGGCCCTTGTCTCCCTGCCCTGGCCCCCGGGACTTGTGAGACAGAGCCAGACAATGGAAAACGGAATTCAGTCACACACAGAAAAAAAAAAAAGATTATGAAAATGAAAAGTAAATAAATATGGATGTTGAGGACCTAATTCTGATAAGCGGATTTTCAAAATTAGCCACTTGCAAGAGTAGATTAAACGTATTTAATGTGGTGGGTGGAAGGAAGTCGATTAAGATGCACAGCAAACCCCATTTCAGCAGATTCCGGGGAGAAGGCAGGCAGGCCCCCTTTGCGGCAGCATGTTCGAGGGGATAAACGCTGAATGCCTCTTAAGAGCACTGATTTGCTGTTGTCGTGCTGGTAAACAGGCCTCCTGGAAAGAGGCCACTCGCTGCCGTCTGTACACAAGGCAGACCACAGGACAGGGAGGGGACCGCTGGGTGGGCTGGGGGGGGGCCCGGCCTGCGGCAGAGGGCCAGCCCGGGGCGTGGGGGACCTCGTGGCCGGAAGGGATGCAGAAAGGTGCCAAGGACAAAGGAATGGCACCGGCCCTCCCCTCACCTTCCCAGCCAGCGCCCTCCACCCCATCCTCTGCAGGGAGGATGCCGATCCCAGAATACCTTGCAACTCCTTCCATGGCAACAGCCGCCCCCCTCCCGGCGCTGCTCTGCCTCCTTCCTTCCTTCCCGCTCCTCCTCACAGCCCGCTCCGTCCCCAGAGCCAGGCCTCCCGAGGGGGTTGGTGGGGTTGGCGCACCCCCTTGGGCAGGTGGCTGGTCCTGTCCTTGGAGGAGGGGCGAGCAGGCAGTCACCAGTGCAGACACCAGACCACCTGGAAGCAGGAGGAGAGAGGGTCTGAATCCCAAAACGACCAGGCTCTGTTCTTGCCCAGGACATAACACTGAAGGACCTTAGAGCCCTGAAAAACCCAGGCTGTGTTTTAGGTTTGAGGAAACAGAGATGGAGCGTGGTTACGGGGACCTGTGCTGAGGGCAGAGAGAAGCCAGCGATCTAAACAAACACATCCTGACGTCTTTCAATGTGATCCCAGTGTCCAGACTGGGGAACAATCTTAAATTGTTTCCAGGCTGTTGCTTATAGAACCTAAGTCTCTGAGTCACCATGGGGCCCTAATGTCTCAGCCAGGGTGGAGCTGTCACGGGGTGAGGGCACAGAGAGCACTTACCTAGCACCAACCCGGGTCCAAGCACTGTCCTTTACCTTCCCCACTTAGTTGCCCCTGCTGGGATGAGCTTCCCATCACACTGAGCATACACTGCCCCGGCCCTGCCTGGTCTGCTCGCTCCTGACCTCTCTGACCACCTCTCCCCACCACCCTGGGACGCCCCTGCCACACCCTTAGCACTCTATGCTCATTCCTGCCCCAGGACCTTTGCGTTTGCTGTTCTCTCTGCCACCATTTACAGCAGCCAGTAACTTGGCATTCAGGTCTCGGCTCAAAGGCCGGCTCCCCAGAGAGGCCACCCCCACTTCCCAGCCATCACTGTCTCTGGCAGCCCTGGCTTTTTCTTGCCTTCACTGCAGTTACCACTATTTGTTCCACTGATTTGTTTGTGATTTTATCGTCTGCGTCCTCACCCCATGCAAACAGGGGCCCCGCGTGTCTGGGAGAGCTGTGTCCCAGCACTGAGGACGGGCTTGCCCATGATCGCACAGGGGTGGAGTAGGGGAGCCAGGGTTGGAGCCTCCTGCACCCTGACAAATGCCACACGTGGTGCATGATGGGGTGGGGTGAGACAGGGACAGGTCCCCATCCCTGACAGCCCCTGCACCTTCTACTGCCTCGGAAGCAGGGCTCAGAGGAGGCTGAACAGGGGAGGTGGGTTGGTTCTACTTCTCTCCCAACTCACAGATGAGGCACAGATGTCAAACCAGCCGAATGCCCACTGCTGCTGAGTGGCAAAATGGGACTGGAACCCAGACAGTCTGGGGTAGGGGAGGAGGAAGTTAGGGCAGATTCTAACCCCAGAAACACGACATCTTGGCCTAACGGAGTGGTTCGCAAATGTTTCAAAGCAGGAGAATCGCTGGAGTCGTCTGAAAACCGTTTCCACGGCCAGCCTGGCTGGTGTCCACTGGGCAGGACTGAGGGGCCGAGAATCTGCATGTTTAACGAGCACGCCCAAGTGACTCTGGGGCAGGAGCTGTGGGGACGCTGACACATTGACTGGGGGGCACTTGTCCTGGCCAGAGACCAGGGCAGCCACCACTGTAGTGGCCCCTCCAAAATCATCCTTCCCTCCACCCCCAGGGTCCGTCCCAGTTCGCTCGCCTCCTCTCAGGAGTGAGGCCGTGAGGTTCCTTGGTGAGGCCCGTGAGGTCTGCTGCTACCAGCCTGTGGGGTCTGGGAGGCTTGGAAGCATAGTTTCCAGGGGTAGGGGGGACAGGAGGGAGGAAAGGCATCTGGCCAAGTTCTTCCCTGTTGTCCCTGTGCCTGGCCCGGCCCACCCGGAGTGGGGAGAGTCCCTCCTCAGCAGTGACCCCTGCAGGGGCAAGTAGGGAAGCCTCAGGTAAAAGGGACAAGGCTGGCTCGGGTTCCAAGGAGGAGGCTGCTTGCACGCGGCCCCTCGGGAGATGGCCTGCTGACCCTAGGTCCGCTCGGGGCTGCACTTGAGAAGGGCCTCCTTCAAACCCCTCTGGTCCCTTCTGCTGAGCCCTGTCCCTTCTGAGGCGGGTGTGAGGTCTGTACAGGTTCCCCAGAAGCCCAGTGGCGAGAGCCCAGCAGGTGAATGAGCCAGGTTGTCCCACCTTCGCCTTCACGTGCAAGATGTGACACCAAGGCAGGACTCCGTCCGTGGGGGGTGCCCCATGGCCTGGGCTGGGGCAGGCAGTGGGGGCCGTGGCCTGGACGTGCAGTGCTGGTCTGTTTGTTACAACAGCTCATCTTGCTGCTGGAGGGGCACCTTCCTCGCAGGAGGGAGCTGGGATGGCAGGAGAGCAGGTGTGGAAATTCCAAGTGCAGGGAACGTTTCCTGAGTCGTAGCCTCGTGCCAGGCTCCTCTGCCCAAAGATCCCAAGCACCAGGCGAGGGACCCGAGAGCCCAGCCTCCCACCTTCCTCGAGGCCTCCCAGGCGTGTGCAAGCGAGGCCTGGACCCGAGCGGCGAGGCAGGCTTGGCTTCTGTGAAGGCGAGTGCTGGGCACAGCCAGGCTGCAGCAGCCCCGGCAACCGCCCAGGCACGCGGTGCCCAAGCCAGTGACTACAGTGTTAAAAGGCTTCCGTCCCAGGTGGTGAGTAGCTGCTGCCTCTGGCTCCTAGAGGTCCCTGCTCCTCTGTCCTGGCCACTCTGCCCCCACATCCAGCCTCCAGAGCCTCCTGGGCCTGCCTGGCCCCTGGCGGGCCCCAGCCCTGCTGCCTCAGCAGCCTGGCTCCTCCGGTTGTTAAATATTTGTAACCTGGGTTTCAGGAGGATTTGGTACAGACCTGACCTGAGTTCCTCCCTAAGCTACAGACATCTCGGTCCCCACAGAGGCCACCTCCTGGTTCAGCAGAAAGACCCAGACCCAGATCTGCCCCGAAATGACCATCTCCCCAAGCCTCAGTTTCCTTCTCCACTAAAACGACGGCAAAGGCTATCGCTCCCCGCCTGCCTCACAGGGCTGCCTGTCTGAGGTCCCTCGAGGTGCACGGGGGAAGCGGGGCCCGCAGGATGGCTGCATATGCGAGCGCCCAGAGCCTCCCAGGCAGCAAAGCCCTGGGTCTCCCGCGGGCTGGAACTCAGCTCCCGCCCTCACCCGACACCTTTCTTTCCTGATGACCAATATTTTAAAATTAGTGTGTGTTTCTGAACAAGAGCAAAAATCTTGAGAATTCTTCGTCAGGGACTTGTTTTCATCCGTATTTGCCGAACCCCAGCCCAGGGTCTCTGCAGTTCATTATTTGGTGTGGGTATTTTTTCCTCTCTTATCAACGAGCTGTTTTCCGAATCCAGTAGCCTGTGTTGGCAGGAGGCTCGGGCCTCCCACGCGCTGCTCAAGCTGGCCTTCCAGGCTCTCGTGCCGGGGAAGGGGGCACTGTGGGCCCGATGCCAGGTGGCCCTGGGTGCCAGCCACGGCAGGACAGCAGAGATGGGGGGCTGAGGGAGGAGGGCGCTGAGTGTGGAGGTCAGCAAACGCGAGGCCAATTGCCCGTGGTGACGTTGCCCCCAAGGATGGGGTATGGCTGGAAAAGTAGGAAAATGATATCGAGCCAACCACAGGATGGTGGAAGGTGCCACCCAGCTGGGGACTTGGCTGCAACCCTTCGCTCAACTTGGGGGTGGGAACAGGGGAAAATTCCAGAATCTAACAGGACAGGGAGGTTGGCAGGAGGATCTGTGAAGGCCATTCAGGAGGGAGGGGTCTGTGGTCAGGAGAGAGGAGAGGGAGGATGGGAACAGGCACTCCGAGGCCCACCCACCCCTCTTGGCCACCGGCGACCCGTTCTGCAGAGCCTGCAGGATGACGCGGCCAAGTCTGCTCCAGGCCCTGGGAGCTTCCTTCCTGCGAGAACACCTTGTCCTTGAGCGGGTGGTGATACATGGAGGAACCCGCTCGGAGCAGGGAGGGAAGTTGCCCAGGGTCACCTGGAGAATTAATGTCATAATCGAGAATACCAACCGGGCCTGTTATTTACTAGATAAAATAGCACTGGGGGCGTGCTGAGAGAGACGGGAAAATAGAATTTGAAATCATTTTTTATTTCTTGCAAATGTAGTTGGTGGTGGGTTTTTTTCCCCTCCTTTCCCCTGGAGGCGCTGCAGCTGCCACTGTCCTTTTCCCGTCCGCACATGGACGCCAGACCCCGTGTCTCCCTGGGTTTGATTCCACCCGCCCCCCTCGCCAGGGCGGCGTCTCAGTGCAGGATCCAGGGACGGTCAGCGGAGGATCACCAGGGGTGGGGCCGCCCCGGCAGGACAGATACGCACCTGGGGACCCACAGCCACCACGCCCTCTCCCCTGTGTCTGCAGCAGCTGTGGGCTCAGGAGGGCAGCTGGCGACGGAGGTTTCGGACCCTGCTCTGCCTGCACCGGGGCCCTTGAGCGGACCGCGTTACCCCGGTGAGCCTCAGTGTCCCCTCCCTGTAAAATGCGGCTACTCTCCTAAGGTCATCGCGAAGATCCAATGCCACCACTGAGCTCAAAGTGCCTTGGGTGCAGTAGGCGTGAACTGGTGGCCGGTTGCCAGAGACACCACTGTCGCACGCCATGGCTAAACTGGAAGCGTTTGTGAGGGCAACTTGTGTGGGAACTTTCAAGAGCTATGAAATTAATTGGAGGGTGTTAACTGTAGAAGTAAAGTAACAGAAGAAAATTACCTCTAAAGAATTAGAACAAAGCAATTACCGAGAAAGAAAATGATGTCGGGGAGAAGCGGGACACACGCAACAGCCGTGGCCTGGGCCCCGGCAAGCGCAGCCGTCAATCAAGGGGCTGCAGCTGTCGGAGGCCAGAGAGACAGCAAGGCCCCCGGGCTCCCCTCCCCAGGCCACACGGCTGAGCCCAAGCTCCCAAGAAGTGGGGCAGACGCGAGGTAAGGGACAGTGGCAGATCTGGATTCTGGTCTCTGTTCTGCTATTCACGGCTATGACCTTGGGCACGTCACTGAAGGAGACTGGAAACAACAAACTCTAAGACCTTTCCCAGCTCCCACATCTAGGAGTCTAAGTACTCTGGAATGTCAGGGCAGGGGGCGTGCGCTGGGGGATTAGTACCAGCTGGACCAGGAGGTTGGAGACAACTCGGAATAAAAATGGAACGAGGCTGAAATCCCTTTCTGGGTACTGGGCAAGTCCCTCTACCTCAGCGTTCTCGCCTGTCAAATAGGAAGCAGCAGCTCCGCCTGCAGAGGCAGCTGCGCTAACGTGCGAGGAGGCAGGCTCTGCTGTGTGAGGAGCCGGCGTGCCGCCTGCCTCCTGGCCAGGGCCGCTGCTCTGGGCCCCCCGCCTTCTGTGAGGCTGGGCTAGAGCTGATACCCCTCCCCGCCTTGCTTGGCCCCTTGGAGTGGGACAAGACAATCAGCATACCCCATCCTCCTGGCCACAGTGTTTGGTTTCGGGAGCGCACATGTGACCTAATCCAGACCAATCAGAAAGAAACTTGGAAGCTTTGCAGGCAATGCCTGGCCACAGATGCATTCTCCCCCACGTTAAACAGGAAGCACTCTGAGGAACTATTAATACTAGATGGTCTCACGGGGAGTCCTGGATCCAGCCATACCTGAAGCTAGACTGCTACACAAGGCAATAAGAGTTTGCTAAAGCCAGCCTGGCTTATTCTCAGCCACTACTTAATAAAGCTTCTCCCATTCCACGGAATCGCCAGCTCATTTGAAATTCAGACTCCCTTCCCATAAATGCCAACTCCGGGGTGGGAATTTTCACCTGCAGCCTGCTCCATCACTCTGCGGCACCAGGCACTCTGCGAGCACCAGGTTGCCGCACAGCAGTTGCTGCCTGGCACAGCCCCTCCTCCTCAGGAGCGCCACACACTCACCTCTCCATTAGGCACCGCCGGGCCCCGTGCAGCAGGCTCGCAGCTGCATTGAAGGAAGGCAGCAGCCCCGAGACTGCTCGGGTGGGTCCGCGTCAGCCGGAACGGGAGGGGTGGCTCTAGACAGATCGTCACCAAGACCCGGCAGGGCAGGCAGCGTTTGCGTCAGCACTGCTTTCCCCCCTGCTCCGGTGCCCCTCATCGGCCTGCTTTGAGCACGCTTCGCCCAAACCCTGACACAAATTCATCCACACATTGGCGACTTGACACGTTACTCCTCCATTTGCAAAGAAGAACAGAACACAGGAGTGGGCAACGTTTAACCTGAGGGATAAGCTTGCTGGTGATGGAGTTTTAGGCTCCCTAAAACCATGGCAGGACCATGAACTGTATGTTTGGGGAGAGAGGAACTTCTCCAGCCCCCCTCAAGCCACCCGCCAAGCCCTCATTGTCCCCATAATTTCTTCCCTGACCACGAAAACTATATCCTTTCCTTTCTCCTCAGAGACTGCCCCTCAAAGTCCTTTCCACGTGGATTCCAGTCCAGCCTGTGCTCTCCCTCCTCGGGGAGGGGAGAGAAGGAAGGCAGGAGGCTGGGCTCCCTGGGCAGGGGTGCCCCTCGCCTGTTCTCCTGTGCCTGAGGTCAGGTTTTCTGCTTGGCTAGGTGGGAGCCATCGTTGGCTGCAGGACTTTGAAGGGGAACCTCCTGGGGGGGCTGGTCCCCGGGAAGTCAGGGCTTCCCCAGGGTGATGTTGCCGCAGACCTTACCACATGGCCAGCTGGCCCCCAACCCCCACCTGTGGAGCCAGAACCCTCCCCCCAGGGCCACTGTCCTTGCCAAGTGCTAGGCACGTCCCCAAGGGCCTCAGGCGCGTTCTCTCATTTAGTCCTCAAAACTAGCCTGTAAAGTAGGTACCATTATTATCTCCACTCTACAGACCGGGAAAGTGAGGGTCAGAGAGGTCAAGCAGCCTGTTCAAGGTCACCCAGGCAGGGAGCAGCACGGCTGGGATCCAAGCCCAGGGAGGCTGGCTCCAGAGCCCAGACCTCGGCCTGTGCACCACGAGGCCTCCCTGTTACGCCCTGGGTTTATTCTCTCCTGCCGCTTCCGTCGGCCGCGGCTCACTCCCTCCAGTGTGCCAGCCCCTGAGCTAGGCGCACTGCAGTCTTGATTTCATCCTCTACTCACGACCAACCTGCAGGGTAGACCGATGAGCCCCATTTCACAGATGAGGACACTGAGAGCAAGAGAAGAGATGCAACTGACCTCAGGTCACGGTAGCTGGGAAATGACCACTGGGGTTTAAACTCTGGTCCGTCTGATTCCAAAGCCCCTGCCTGCTCTGTCTTTTGGGGTCCAAAAACTGCTGAGCTGTAAGCCTACAAAGAACTTTTTCTTTTTAACTTTTTGTTTCGAAATTGTTATAGATCCACAGGAACTTGCAAAAATAGTACAGAGAGGTCCCATGTACCTTTCGCCGGGCTCCCCCCAGTGTTACGTCTTACATAACTCCAGCGCAGCTCCCAGCCCAGGAAACTGACATGGCCAGTGTATGCATGTCATTCCACATCGCTTCGTCACGTGCAGGGGTTCATGGAGCCACAGCAGTGATCAAGATGCAGAACCATTCTGTCACCACAAAGATGTCCTTGTGCCGCTCCTTCCTAGTCACACGACCCTCCTCCCTCCACCAACACTGACTCCTGGCCAGCACGAGTCTGTTTGCCACCCCTGTGATTCTGCCATGTCTAGAATGTTACATAACCAGAATCACAGAATATGTTATCTCCTGAGATTGGCTTTTTCCCACTCGCAAAGGCCTTCTCTTAAACATCTCTCGAGTATCTACTATGTATTATTAGGCACACGTTAGTCCCTTTCAAGAGTATATTGCATAAGACTCTTTTAGCTGCAAGTGACAGAACCCACCTCAGACAATGCTAGAAAAAAGGGATGTATTGGCGCTGGTAACTCAACAGTCCAGAAGTGGATCTGGCTTCAGGCCCAGCTGGATCTAGGGGCTTGTTAGGACTGCTCTTATTCTCCATGTTCTGGCACTGCTCTCCTCTCTGTTGCTTTTCCTCACAGGCTGGCTCTCACCACTTGGCAGCCACCAGTAGCTCTGTCCCACAACCTGCTCACTCACAGACCCAGGGCAAGGAGCACCCATTTCCTTAGGAAAGTTCCAGCAAAGGTTCAGGCCCTTACTGGCCCAGCTTGGTGCTCACCTGCCCTGAACCTATCACCGAAGAGGGGTGAGTTTACCCCTGTTCTAATTGGCTAATCCTTGGTCATGTGTCTTCTCCTGTCAGCTCTTCCCAAATCACAGGAAATGAAGGGAGGGGCTGAGGAAAGTTTGGGGTGCTATTGCCAGAGGAAGGGGTGCTATCCCAGGCTGGGCCTATGAGGTAGATCAGTAGTCCCCAACCTGTTTGACGCCAGGGACTGCTTTCATGGAAGACAATTTTCCACCGTGGGGGGGTGGTTTCAGGATGATTCAAGCGTATTACGTTTATTCATTTATTGTGCAGTCAGACCTCTCTGCTAACGATGATCTGTATTTGCAGCCACTTCCCAGCGCGAGCATCCCCGCCTCAGCTCCACCTCAGACCATCAGGCATTAGATTCTCACAAGAAGCTGCGACCTAGATCCCCCGCACGCGCAGTTCACAGTGGGGTTTGCATTCGTCTGAGAATCTAGTGCTGCCGCTGATCTGACGGGAGCAGGAGACGGGGCTTGTGCAGTGACGTGGAGACAGGCAGCGGCTGCAAATACAGATGAAGCTTCGCTGCTCGCCCGCCGCTCCCATCCTGCTCCCACCAGGTTCCCGCCGGGCACAGACCTGTGCGCTCCATGGCCAGGGGCTGGGGACTGCAGAGGTAGATGTGAGTGTTATGCTACCTCGGCTCGACGAGTTTATTTTTCAAAATATATGAAGAAAGTCAGGTTTGGTAAGACTAAGTAATCCCCCATAATTCAGAGCTCTCGGTCCTAGGAAATGGCCCTGCAGGAACTCGAACCCTAGGCTTGTGACTGTTGTTTGCTTTCTCCTCTTCCAAGCTGTCTCCCGCTCCCACGCCCTTCTGGAAATGCCCACTCTTTCCTTATTTCCAGGCTCAGATGCAAAATTGAAAGACTCTGGCATCGAGGTAAGCTGGGCTTACACCCAGCTTTTACACTGGGCTTTTAGCTTCTGCCTCGGCCGGGCTGTGGCCTTTGGTCTCTGCGTCTCTTCCGTCTCTCTACGACTCGGCAAGGGGACCACCGGACCCTGCGGGGCCTGGGGGAGGCCTCCGGTGGAGGCTGTCCCTGAAGGGGCCCTCCCTGGGACGCAGGCTGGCACCAAGCCGCTCACAGGCACATCCCCACTCGCTGGCACCCACTCCGCGTGGGGGCCGCCACGTGGCTCCACCAGAGCCAGGAAGGAGCCGGCCGCCTTCCAACGGCGAGGACAGGCAGATGGAGCGAGTGACTCAGCACAGGGGCAGATGTGGTCAGATGAGAAGAGTAAACACGAAGGCTGGAGGCCACACCTGCCACGGCCCCTCAGAGCTGGGCAGGAACGGTGGGGCCCGGTGGTGACAGAGCCGGGAGATGGGGATGGGGGAGATGGACGGCCCCACCAGGCTCGGCGGGGTGAGGACAGCCAGACAGATGGCCCCGTTAAGGAAACCAGGCGCGTGAGGGAGCTGGGCTCCGCGTGGGCGGAGGGGCCCAAGGCGGGCTCCTTCCTGGCTGGGCCTGCCCTTGTCTGTCTAAAGTGGCCTTTCCCCTGGGTTTGTTCCGGGTGTATTCATTGCTGGGACCAGTGGCTCCGAAGCGTGGGCCACAGCACTCAGGACAGGAAGCCCCTGTCCCGGGACAATCTCCCGTCCTCATTGCCGACAAGACTATCTTTTGAGCACTTGCCACCCAAGCACGGTACTGGGCCTGGAAGGGCATCGGCCCATGTTTCATGTGCTCTCCCTTCAACCTGGAGCCCTCCCTCTCAGGTCCCCCACACCGAGTCTTCCTCAGCTACCACCTCCTCCAAGAGGCCCTCACCGACCACCACATCTGAAGTGGCCCCATCACTTCCCAGCCCAGGACTTCATTTGGTTCGTCAAATTCATCCCATGCGTCTCCTCCCTGGCTTTGTTCCCTGTGGCAGTAGGACAGACCTCCTCCAGGACAGGGCTGGGTCCGTCTTGTTCTTGGCTGTGCCCCAGCTCCTAGAACAGTGCCTGGCACACAATAGGCACTTAGTAACTGCGTGCGGGCTGAACCTTCACAGCCTGGGGAGTGGGGGCTGGGTCCTGCCCCACCCCCCTCCCCCACCCAGCTTGCTCTTCCTTCTGGCAAGTGGCGAGAAGAAGGCGACTTTCCTCCGCCCCCCCCACGCCATGTATTTGTCTCCTTCATTCTGTCTCCCCCACTAGGGGAGAAGCTTCAGGAAAGCAGCAATTTTTGTCTGCATCCCCAGCGCTTTGTTCGTTCAGTGAATGCTCCTGGGGTAGGTACTGTCACCTAAGACTGGAAGGGGAGATCCTGCCCTCCAGAGGGTGAGGGGGGACCCAGCGGAAGGGACCCGCATGCTTCTGGAGGCCAGGGCCAGAGCAGGGGCCAGAACTGGGCAGCCTGCCCCGACCTCCTCTTGTCCTGGCTGCCAGGGAAGACACCTGGGGCCCTGAGCTGACCACAGTGGCCAGGGTGGTAGGTGAATACTGGCCCCAAGGGTCTCCAGGTCCTAACCCCTGGACCCTGCGAGTGTGTTCTCCTGCAGGGCAAAGGAGATCTGCAGGTGCGATGCAGTTCAGGACCTTGAGACGGGCAGGTTTTCTGGGGCTGTCTGGGGGGCGCTCGATGTAACGTGAGTGTCCTTGCCAGGGGGAGGCTGAGGGAGAGCTGCCCGCAGCAGCAGGAGCTGTGACAACAGAAGCAGGGGGCTGGAGTGGCATAGGGAAGGGGACTTCTGTCAAGGCAGGCCAGCGTCCCTGGAAGCTAGAGAAAGCAAGGAAGCGAGTTCTGCCCTTGAGCCTCCAGGGCAGCCAGGCCTGTCGACAGCCAGACTGCAGCCCAGTGACCCTGATTTTGGGCTTCCGGCTTCCAGCCCTGTAAGAGAATAGACGCGTGTTGTTTAACAAGTCGCCGAGATAAAGAGTTCCAGCCTCGCCGGCCGAGTGCGCTCTGCGGATCCGTGCACAGTGATACGAGTACACGTAACATTGCTGAACCGTGTGCTCACGAATGGCTAGCCTGGCAAATTTTACGTCATGTGTTTTTTACCACAATTTTTAAAAAAGGAAAAAGAGTCACCAAACTTGTGGTAATTTGTGACAGCAGCCACAGGAAACAAACACAGCCCATCTGCAACTGGCCAGCCCTGGGGAAGCTGAGCCTGTGTCTGGGCAGGGCCACCCCACCCTTCCCTTGGCGGCCTCCTGCCCAGCGGGAGGACGACAGGCACCAGAGAGCCGGCCACACACACCTCGCTTCCTCCTCCTAGCGTCCCTGAGCGTGGGTTTCTACTGTGATCCCCAACGTCCCCTCAAGGAAACAGGCTCAGAGAGGTGAGGTGACATGCCAAGGTCACACGCTGAGTAGCAGAGCTGGAATTTGAACACCGAGATCTTCGTCACCTTCCCCTGCATCCCTGAAGGCTGAGTCAGCGGCCACCGGCGTCCAAACGCCCAAATAGTGCTTTTTAGCAGCTTCTAAAAGAGCCATAGAATTGCCTTCTTTCTCTCTGTTTGTAACCAGGCAATCTCTTCCAGTAATCACAGCCCAGAGAGTCTCATTCTGTCCCGAAACGCCCACAAGCAGATCTGAGATTGCACGGGCGAGCACAGAAAGCGCGTTCGCTCACGTTCCACGCACAGTCCTCTGCGGCCCGCAGCTCAGCCCCCGACGGTGGGCAGACTGCAAACCCGTGGCCAGGGGCCCCCCTTGCCTGCGGGGGGCTTCTGCTGGGCCCGGACCACACTTGGTGTTATTTTTAATTGGCACGCAACATTTAGCACCAGAAGATTTCTCTTCGAAATCGGAAGTCAGGACAGCAGTCAGCTGTGTTCCTGCGTGGGCCGGGACGTGCTGGGCTGCGCCACAGTAACGAGCCCTCCAAGTCCCAGGAGCGTCCCCCACAGAGGCTCGTCTCCTCTCACTCTGCACACCAGTGACAGTGGGCGGTGCCCTTCTCCGCACAGTCAGCGAGCGAGCCCGGGCTGAGGGAGGCGCCGCCATCTCTTAGTGGCATCCGAAACATGTGGCCTTGTCAGTTGCTGCTTCGGGGAAAGAAGAGGCAGGAGAAAAGCACGTGCGGATGTTGCGCAGCGCCACAGGTGACGCACGTCTACGTCCACTCACTCTCCAGTGACCGCAATCCGTCAGGTGTCCCATCGACACCCCAAGGGGGCTGAGAAGTACAGTCTTTTGTGACCACTAGTTTTACCGGTTCCAGTATTGGTAGACACTTGTCCACCTCGCCTTCCCATCTGGTGGCAGTTCACTGGAGCTGAGCGAGCGCTGCCACCCTCAGGGCATGCTGCCGTGGACAGGTGCTCCAGATGTGCACTGCAAAGCTCCGGGAGGCTCCATCGGGCTGTAGTTTCTGGGATTGGCGCCCCCTGCAGTTGTGCAGCGCACAGCCTACAGGACTATTTGTAGCGCCACCACTCCCTCACTAGACGGGCTCAGTTTGCCCCAGTGCCAGACCGACTTCTTCACTGAAGATCCCGTAGCATTCCACTTGCATCCTCTGCCTTAGAATCACTAAGTACAAATTCCTCATCAATATTAACTTCATTAGGATAAAGTCCAAACTCCTTTGCAGGACACTCAAAGAGTTTGCAAATGGGCCTCAGCTTTATTTTTCAGTAGCATCCCTCCTACCCCCACCCCGACCTCCGGCTGCCATATGCCCCTGTGCTCTTGTCAGATATTCCCAAGGTGGGTTAGATGGCCCTCTGGGCCCTCAGGGTGCTCCCCAAAGCATATCAGTTTGGGAAATGGGGCCCACTCTATCCCATTTAAGTCTCTATTAAAGGCTCTGACAAGTCCTGCAAAACTAGTTTAACTTTGTTTAATCGAGCATTTGCCAACCTCTGCCCTTTTCTTGAACAGAACCCATGGTGTCCCAGGAGGAGGACTGTCTGTCCACCCAGCACCCCCTGCCTGTGTTTGTGTCTGCACCGCTCTCCTTTCCTTGCTCTTCCTTCCTCATGTGAGTGTGGCAGGATATGTTCCTACATATCCTGCAAATGCCCTTCCTGAAGATCCTCCTTATGGCCTAGGTCACACTGAATAGGTAGCTTTGTTTTGGCCTCTCCCGGACCAGGACTTCTGTGGACAGAGCTCCAACCCCCAGGGCCACAGAACATGCTGCCTCCTCCTGTCTGTGGCTCACAGCAGCCTCCAAGCTCCGTCCCTGGAAGGGGGACATTCTTGGCCCCTGGCACTGATCACAACTGTGCTCTTTCTCCTTCCCTGGAGTGGGCAGGACCTCTGCTCTCAGCCACCCCCAGTCATGCTCATCCTGGGAGCCTCTCACAAGACGGGAGACTCTCAAATGACCACCATGTTCTGAGTCCTCAATGCAAGAAATTCCCTCAAAGCTTTACAAAAATTGTGGGATAATTTAGATGCTTACATTTAACAATTGATTCATTCATTCATTCGGCACGTGCTTCTAGAGCTCCTAACTGGGTGCCAGGCACTGGGGTGATGTCAGGGAACAAAGCAGACATGGTTCTGTTTTATAGCCGCTTCCGTTTGAGGCGAAGTGGAGAGATCGTCAGTGGGGACTTGCGGCGGTGCCCAGTGCTGGGAACAAAGCTGGGTCGAGGGAGCGGGGTGCGCGGGAGTGTAGGGAGGGAGGGATTCCCCTGTCGACAATGTACCTCTGGGGGCCTCTCTGATACGGTGATATCTGAGCAGAGAACGGAGGAAGACTGGGAAAGAGGCACATGGTTGTCTGTGGGGAGAACCTTCCAGATCAAGAGGACAGCAAAGGCAGAGGCGCAGAGTGGGCGCGTGCCGGCCAGGAGGCCAGGTGGCTGAGCGGGCAGGGAGGGCAGGAGGAGCCTGCCGGCCCAGTGGAGGTGGAAGGGAGGGTCGGACAGACCCAGAGGTCAGAGCTCCCAGGGACTGCTGAGCGATCCACAGGAAGCGAGACGGAAAGAACAGAGGCAAGGGTGACACAGTGATCACATCTTTTCTCCACCCCGACAGGGCATCTCCAGGAGTCTACACGTCACCCGGCCTGGAGTCTGACCTGAGGCTGTCAACAGGAGGCCCAGGCCAGCCAGCATCCCCGGACCCTTCCCTTCCCTGTGAGAGCAGCAGCCGGCCCGACAGCTCCCTCCAGCCGCGGGGGCGGTCTGTTCTGCGAAGGCTGGGAGACCAGGGCTGGAGGAGGGACAGGGCCCAGCAGCGCCCAGCAAGGACCCTGGTCCGGAGGGTGTGTCCTGTCTGAGGAATCCTGCCCAGGTGCCGCCAGCGGGCGCCCAATGGGGACAGGTAAGAGGGCAACACAGCCTGGTTCACAAGAGACCTGCAGGGCGAGGAGCCCTTGCCTTGGCGTGGCCCTGACGCCTGCCTTGCGCCGTACGGTGGGCCGTGCCTGGGGTGGTCCGCCCTCCTGGCAGAAGGGGGCTGGGCGGTCAGAGGACCCAGCGTGCAGGAGGCAAAGGAGTGGATGCTCCAGCACCCTCGGCAGTGGTGGTTCCAGGGGAAGAGTCTGGAATCCAAAGACTCGGAGGGAAACGCGGCTTCTGTTCAGCCTGAGATGCCAACGAGCGGCCGACCTCTCCAGTGCCAGCACCAGCCGTGGGAAAGGGCCGCCTCCTCCCCGCAGCCTCCAGTGTGTGGGGAAACAGCGGGCCTCCCCTCCCGGCCACATGCAGCCTCCACCTCACAGAGGCTGGGTCCTCGGGGCCCAGACCCACCCTCGGCATCTGCTCATGGGCCACGCGTGACCAGCACAGCGCCTGAGAATCAGGACATTCCCTATTTTAACAGCCCAGATTTCCAATTTCTCTTCAAAACGTAGCACGGCCACCCTCACTGGGCCTGTCTGGCACGCGCCTCCATCAGCTGGACCCCGGAGGGTCCATTGTGGGCTGGGGCGACCCGCAAGCCCTGCCTTCACGCCTGTGCCTGGCCCTGCCGCCCCTGGGCCTGGTGGACAAACCGCCTCCCGGGCGCCCCAGGACGGGGCCCGGCCCTGCAGCTGAGACTGTAGCCATCCACAGGCCCTCGCCTGGCTCCTCTGTGAACCACAGGGGAGAGGCAACCAGCAGGGCTCCAGGATCCCTCGTGGAGAAGAGCCAGGGGTCTCCGGGGGCTTAATCACAGGCACTGCCTGGCCCTCCATGCTGGGGCAGCCCAGGACGGACCAGAGCGAGGGCAAAGGCACGGCGGCCGCAGAGCAAGAGCCTCTTCCCGCCGACTGACCCCCGCCAGACCACGGGGAGAGGGCCTGTGCCTGCGCCTGCTCCCTGCCTCTGGGGCCGGCCTGGAGGCCGCGTTCCCACCCCGGGTCTGCCCCTCCTCTCCGTGACCCCAGCAGGGCCCCTTAACCTCTGGGCATTAGTTTGGGGTGGTGAGACAGAGAGGGTGGGCCTCCATGGCCTCTGGGGACCCTTTTCCCTCTAAACGTCTTCGGCTCTATTGGGAGCCTTTATAGACTCGCCCAGGTTGTCGTTTACAGGCAGCCGCACGTGCCAGCGAGGCCCGGCTGACTGGCTCTTGACAGGAGACGACAGCCTCCACTTGCAGGGCTTGGGCCAGGCCTGGCGTGTTCCGCGTGAGCAGCACACGTTCCCTGTATCGCTGTCCCAGCCTGCTCCCGCAGTTCGCCGAGGAAGCGGAGACTGGCGAGGCCACGTGACTGTGCCAGGCTCGTGGCCTACGCTGCCCAGGGGTGAAGGCTCCCAGGGCGGGCCCCTGTGTTGACCCCACTCTCCCAGCAGGCCCGCCCCTCCCCCCAAGGAGAATGCAGCTCCGGTCTCATTAGCCACTCACGGCGGTGGTGGGGTGCCTCTGGTCCTGAACTCTGTCCGGCAGCTGGGCAGGTCACCCCAATATTACATTACGCACCGCCCAGCCTCCTGTCCCCGCCCCGGCTTCAATTCAGGGAGTGCACCGGCTCTAGGCCGGGTGGAGCCCAACTCAAGGGGCACTGGGGGGCTACCTTGAGGAATGCAGGTGGGCACAGGTGGGGCTGAGAAGCTTCTGGTGGCCTCTAAGTCCTAAGGCCCCTTTGGAGGAGGCTTGTGCCTCACTCCAGGCCTGCTGTGCCCAGGGTAGAGGAGGGAGGGCCTGTGGCCTCAGTGTCCTTCTCCGCAGTGCTTGGGGCCCATGGAAATCCTCCAACCCCCAAGGCAGGTTAGGGCCTGAGAGGGGCCAAGTGCATGATTTGGGGGTTGTCTTTCTTACAGGCTCCCAATATCTCCTCTTCATCATGCCTGAGGGCAGCTTTAGGAAGAGGTTTTACAGCTGCTGAGGAAAGAGTAAGTAATGCAAGTCCGGGGGGAAGCAAATTCACGGAGTCCTTCTGCAAATGCTGCGAGCAGGCGCCTGACAGAGGCAGATAGATGGCCTGCGATTACCCGCTGCATCCCCCGGCCTCGCCCCGGCTCCCTCCCGCCTGGCCTCCAAGCAATTTCAGACTTTCGTACCTCTGAAGCAGAGATTGTGTACGATTTCTCTCTTCGGCAGAAGCAGCTTTCAGGTGGGGAGAGGAAGGCAAGTCGTGATTATTCTCGAACAAAGGCAGCTGGAGACAAAACGGGAGCGTCTCCCAGCCCGCCATCCACCGCTCCTGCCGCCCTCTCCAAAGTCCAGGTCCCTCACCCAGCTGCAGAGGGGAGGTTTAATCGTGTGTGCTCTGCTCAGCTTCTACAAGGTGCAGTGATCGATCGGGGCAGGGTGTGGGCTGCTCTGCCGGTCTCCCCGCACGGGGCAGGTGATGGCTGGGCAGGTGGGAAGCCGTCCCCACCATGTGTGTCTATGTGAGTGTGGGCCAGGCAGTGTCTGCATGAGTACGGGAAAGGGCCCAGTATGGCCCGTCATCGGGCACTTCCCCTACCCCAGCAGGCCCCTCTGGAGTCTTCTCTTGGTGGACAGAGGCAGGATTAAGGTGTCCAGTTTCAGGGAAAGGCCCCCATCTGCATTCCAGGACACCGGGGACTGCAGACAGGATGCTGGGGAGGCTCCGCCCGCTGCCAGGGCCGCGTGCAGGTGCACACCGCCGGGTGGGTCGGCACTCTCAGGTGCAGCCCCATCCTAGGCTCAGCTCCCTGTTGGCACCTGCGGGTAAAGCAATAGTCTGGGCAGAAGAGACAGCCCAAGACCAGGACACAGAGCAGTTAGTTGCCCAAAGTCAGCCAGCAGCTGTCATTGTCAGGGTTTTGAGCACATCTGTGTTCCACTGCACATTCAATTATGTTGTCTTTCGAACCCAGTCATACAATCTCACCGGTCCAAACGCATAGGGAGATTAAAAGGTGAATAGGAAGTCTCCCCCAGCCCGAGCTCCTCCCTACCCCACCCCCACCCCACACAAGAGGCAGGCATGTTTATCCACTTCTTGTCCCTCTTTCCAGCGTGTCTTTATTGGAGTATAGCAAATACGAAGACATAGTCTCATTTTCCCTCTTCCTTGTGCAAAGCCTACCATGTCCTGCAGACCGTTCTGTATCCTTCCTCCCTTGTTATATTTATGGAGTGGATGTTCCACTTTGCACCCATGCATGACATAGGTGAAAGGCCACTCACTGCACTGTAATAACGAAAGATTGAAAACAGCTCAGTGTCCGCCCGTAAGGGGCTGGCTCCATGAATGGGGCCTGTCCACACACTGGGGTACTCTAGAGCTGTGGGGACAAGAGAGAGAAAGGGAGAGAGCAAAGGGGAGGATGAGGAAGGTTTCTGTGTTCTGACTTGGAAAGATCTCTAATGGTCAGGCTATATTAATTGAATAGGAAAGGAGTAGGATGAATTCCCGAAAGTGGGATTGTTGGTCCAAAGGATACATGCGTTTGCAATTTTGGTAGATACTGTCAAATCTTTTCTGGCTTCTGGATTTTTGAGTTATAATTTTAAAGACCTTTTAATTTACTTAATATTTTCTTTGCATCAATTTATGTTTTAAACATAATCAATTTATATTAAAGGGATACCAGAATAAGGGAAAAAACACCGAAATTGAAAAAAGATAATGGACAAGTCAGGGTCATTCACTATATATAATAGAATTGAATGCAATTCAGAGCAATAGAAATTTATTCTGGCTAACGTAAACAGAAAGGGCATTTATTAAGGGGTATTTGGACCCCAGAGACCCTCTGGGAGGCCTGAGCATCATGCTTAGAGGCTGAACATCCGGGAAGAAGCTATGGGAACACCACCGCCCTTGCCCTTGACTTTGACCCCCAACCTGCCCAGCTGGGCCCTGGGTCCTGTCCTTGCTGCCTCTAGAGGCCGGGTGAGGCTGCTGCTAAAGCCGGCATTGCAACTGCCCACAGATGGATTCTGGGTGGTCCCCGCTTCTCTGTGACCCTGGCTAGTTGGGCAGGTATTACTGATGGAGGACCCTAGTGGTCAGGAAGGGTCAGAGAGCGAAAGTCTTGCATTTCAGCTTACACGGAGGGAGCCTGGCTCTTCTTTTCAGGAAGAAGGCTCTGGTACTGGGTGACCAGAAAGAAGGACGAGAGTCCCCTCCCAGAAAGAAGGGCCATGTGCCCAGAGAGACAGTGCTGCACAGGTGGGGCGCAGGGGACCAGCGTCTCAGAGCTGGGCAGAGAGAGAATGGGTCAGGGGCTGTGACCCCAGGACACAGTGGGCAGGCAGACTCTGGCAACAGATGTGGGGCAGCCAGCAGAGGTCTGGAGCCCCAAGAAGGGAGAGAGAGGAAGAGGAGCCCCAGCAGGGGTGGTGGGGTGGGGACTGTAGAAAGGGAGGCTGGGGAGGGGTGGAGGAGAGGTGGAGGCTCAGGACTGGGGCCTGAGGGGAGGGGAGGGACCCAGACCAACCCAGAATCTGGAGGGAGGGATGGTGGGCATGAGCCGAGTGTGATGAGGGCGCAGAGCTCAGGGAACAGGGAGATGCCAGAGCTCACACCCCTAAAGGCTGTGGGGGCACCTTCCCGAGTCCGGCAGAGAAGGTGCAGGGGCCAGCAAGGGGCCAGCAGGAGAACTCGTTGTGTCCTCTGCATCCCCCCTAAACCCCCAAGGACACCTGGACCCCATTTTGGGAAGCTGGTAGTGGGCTGTGTTTTTCCCTGTGCCCGAGCTTCCGACACGCCGGTCTGCACGCAGCCATGGTGGCGGTAGAGGCTCGAGCCCCTTAACTCTGTCCTTGCCCTCTGCTGCTCTTGCCGTTGGCCCCCCTGGAGGGCTTCTTCTTGGCAAAGCCGTGTCTTCAGCGAGGTGCGGGACCCCACCTCCTCCACGCCCCCAGCGGCCGGGCACCTGGGCTGTGCATGGAGCCTCCGTTATTCACGGCTCTCAGATCTCGGCCAAACACACAGATCTGGGCTGGAACCATCACTGTTTTCATCTGTAACTCTCAGCTCTCCTTCTCTCATGATGCCTCTGCATTTGATCTTCTGCAAATTTGCCTCTTTGTTCTTTAGACAGAATCATATTGCCAGGGGCTCCCGACAGCCCTTGGTGACACAGACTGCCATGAAAATTCTCTTTAAATATGAAATTAAAAACGTCCCCAGAGCACTGAGTGGGACACCTCCAGGTGGAAATGTCACAACCTGCCATAAGACAACAGCTCAGAGCAAAGAACAAAGCAGGCCCCAAACCCGGCTGTGTGTGGATAAGCACCGAGGTCTCGCGGGAAGAGAGGCGGGGCTGGTCCTGGCTCTAACCCTCCCTGGATCAGTCGTGTTTCCTCCCTGAATTTCATATTTTAGGCTTTAAAGTTGGTGGATGATAATACCCAGAGCTGATGAGGCTGCAGAGACACAGGCAACCGATGCATTTTTGGGAGTAATATATGTTTCTAGAGACTTTCAGTTCATGTTTATTCATTTATCTGTTGCTCATTCAACAGCACTGATTGTATCAGGCCTCAAGGAGCCGGTGGCAGGGAATGCAGCTGAAACTTGGTCTACATGGGGTGACTATTGGCTCACATAACTAAAAAGCCAAGAAGTAGACTGCTTCAGTCACTGCTGGATCCAGGGGTTCAAAAATGTCTTCAAAGCCCGAGCACCCACTGAACCGTACACGTAAAAATGGTTGAAAGGTCAGCCTGGCACGGTGGCCCGCTCCTGTAATCCCAGCACTTGGGCTGCCAAGGTGGGACATCACTAGAGCCCAGGAGTTCCAGACCAGCCTGGGCAACATAGCGAGACCTTGTCTCTACAAAAACAAAAAATAAAAAAATTAGCCGGGCGTGGTGGCTCACACCTATAGTTCCAGCTACTCGGGAGGCTGAGGCAAGAGGATCACTTGTGCCTGGGGGCTGGAGGTGGCACTGAGCTATGACCTTGCCACTCTACTCCAGCCTGGGAGACAGGGTGAGACCCTGTCTCTTAAAAAAAAAAAGCTTAAGATGGTAGTTTATGTTATGTGTATTCTACCACGTTAGAAAAACTAAAAGCAAAACAACATGGGCACAAAGAGATGTAAAGCTCATAGGAAATTAAGAAGAGGGGAGGGGGAGAAGAGAGAGGTAATAGCCTATCTGTTGGTAGGTAATAACCTATAGGTACAGTGAACACTATTCTAGTGATAGGCACACTAAAAGCATTATAAAAGTATCCAAGTAACTAAAACATTTCTACCTCCTTAATATTTTGAAATGAAATAAAAGCTACAGGGCTACAAAATTAAATTAAATTAAATTTTAAAAAGCAGGTGGAGATTCCCCATACAGTGGCAAACTGACTGCAGGCAACTCCAACATTCCGCCGCCGATATTACATCATAGCCAATATGACATCCGCAAAATTACATCATCAGCACTGCACTGTCCTGACAGCCCCCAGCTCGACGGAAAGAAAGGGCTTCTCTCCCGAATGTCTCAAGGTCTGAAGTCATTGGCTCTGGCTGAGTCGTGTGACATTCCCTGACCCAATCCCTGTGAGCAAAGATACAGTGCTCTGATTGGCCAGGCTTTATGCCCACAGCACTGGGGTCAAAAGTGACCTGGGTACCGCAGAAACCACACGTGGATGGGCGGGTTCCCCAGGGAAAATCTGTGAGCTGAGGGCAGAAGGAGGGGCGCAGATGTGGGGCGGGCAGGCATGCCCAGGTGAAGGCTGCCAGCACTTCAGACACGCCAGATGTTGCCCCTTGCTTCTTATGGACGGAATGTCTGTGCCCCTCAAATTCACATATCGAAGCCCTAACCCCCAGTTTGGTAGGTCAGATCAGGTCTTGAGAATGGAGCCCTCGGGAGTGGCATTAATACCCTTGTCAGAGGGACCTCAGAGAGCTCTCTAGCCCTGTTTTCACCATGTGAAGACACAAGAAGTTGGCTGTCCCAAACCCAGAAGACGCCCTCCCCAGAGCGCACGCCAGCACCCTCATCTCAGACTTGCAGCCTCCAAAACTGTGAGACATAAATTCTGTTGTCTGTAAGCCACCTAGCCCACGGCACTTTGTTACAGCAGCCGGAAGGGCCCAAGACGAGGCTCTAAAGAGTCCAAGGTAAATCAAATTTTAATAAACATTTGCTGAATGAGGACAATCTCTGGCTACTCAAAAAGTGGGGAGACAGATCCGTGTCATCAGAGGACGTGTTTATGCTGGAAAAGAGAGGGCTGTGGGGGCACCTGTGTCCCTCCCCATGAGCTGTTGCCAGGTCGAAATGGCCTTAAGAGCCAGGGCCTGCTTGACCCAGAGTTCCAAGAATCAATTCAAAAGGAGAAATAAACTATCTTGCACAAGAATGGTCGTTGCAGCATTATTTGTAATAGGAGAAAACTGGAAACAGCCCAAATGTTCCCCAGTAGGGAACCAGTTAACTAAATTATGAAACATCCACTTGATGAAATATTCTGGAGTCGTTAAGAATGATCGTTATGAAAACTACAGAGCAACAGGGGAAAAGGCGTCTGTTCTAACACACAGTCACAGCACAGAATACAAAACTGTGACGGCGAGAAGCACAAGCCACGCGGCCTCTCTGCGCTTGGAACACAGAGACTGGGGGATGCCATTCCTGCCCCCGGGAAGCCCCTGGCCCGGTAGGGGCAGCAGAGACAGGAAAGCAAGTGATGACACTCAGGGGCGAGAAAAGCAGTGGCAGAGACAGAAGAACTCGGAGTTTCTCAGGGTCCAAAAAAGCTGCCTTGGGAAGTGACCTTTGAGCTGGTTTTTATGGCGAGTGACGACTAGGATTGGAACTCAGCGAACATGTGGACGCTTCTCAAAAAAGCCTTGAAGGACATACACATGCAAAAATTTAAAAAAAGATAGCTGTGCCAGGTAGAATTATGGGTGATATTTTCCCAAAATTTCTTTTATGTTATATTGTTTTTACAATAACAACTAATTGAAAACTAAGGTCAGATATGGGTGAATAGTTTTTGCGACCAAAATTCGTGTATGTAAATCACACGTGAGTTCATAAGCACTTTATTTTCTCAACAGAGCAGGGAAGTGAGGAAATATTTACCGGACATTTCGCATGTTGCCTGGCCCTGTGCTTGCCGTGAAGGGATGAAGCACTTACTTGTCTAACAGGAAATGTTTTCTAAAATATTTAAATATCGGATGGCCGTAGTGTGGTGGCCAAGAGCGTTCGTTCTATAGGAGTCTGGAAGCGTGGGGCTGGCTAGCAAAAGGGAGGAACAGAGATGGCCCGTGCGGACGAAGAGCTGCAGGCCAGTGGGCTGCGTTTGGTTGAGGATGTGCTGTGAGCCTCAGCGTGGGCCTTTACTATGGTTTGAATGTGTGTCCCCTCCAAAATTCAGGTTGACACTTAATCCCCACTGGGGTGGTACTAAGAGGTGGGGTCTTTGGGGAAGTGATCAAGTCATGAGGCTCTGCCCCCAAAATGGACTAGTGCCTTGTAAAAGAGTTGGAGGGAACTTGCCCCTCCACTCTTCCGCCTTGTGAAGACACAGCGGTTGCCCCTCTGGAGGGCATAACAAGATGCCACCTTGGAAGCAGATTCCAGACCCTCATCATACACTGAACCTGCCAGTGCCTGGATGTTGGCCTTCTCAGCTTCCAGAACTGTGAGAGATAACTTTCTGTCCTTTATAAACTACCCAGTTGGTGGTATTTTGTTATAGCGGCACAGATGGACTGCGACAGACTTGTCTTTGGGGAAGGGACAGGAGGTCAAGCGTCTAGGACTGGGAAGGGCAGGAGAGGGCCACCCCAGAGAGGCAGAGCAGGACAGAAGTTGTGAAAAGCTTGCAGGTAGGGAAGGCCCCCCTTGGGGAGGCTCCAGATGCAGCTTCAATGGGGTTGAGCAGGACCCAACAGCATGGGGAGAAGGACACAGTGTCACATAAGGAAACTCCTGCCCTGAGCCCAAGGCTGCCACTAGCCAGTGCTTGAATCCCTCAGGGTTCTTAGCTGATCATGGTCCAAATTCTTTGAAGACTCCAGCCAACGAGGACAAGGCTGTCAGCACGCTGTGGTGACCTCAGCTTGCATGGGACAGTGTTCTCCCTGCTGCTGCCCCACCTCGAAGGTCCTCTCTGACCCCTGCTTCTTTGCTGGCCCTGATCTGGAGTAGGAGCATCTTACCAGCTGGGCATGAGCACAGACTCACAGGCTAGCTGCTAGGCATGACAGGAAGGTGTGTCTGGCAGTATCAGTTTCTGCGGTGGGTGGTGGGCTCAGCTCATAAAGTGAGAATTGCCCCATATATGGGAAGGAATCAGATGTGCAGGGCTGTTCATCTCCATAGGAAGCCGTAACTCTCATCCCCATCGCCTTCTTTGTAAGAAGGGTGGGCTATGACGGCAGATGGAACACACGTACCTCATTGCACTCCCTCCCAGCCTCCACTAAAACTATAGCAAATGATTTTTTAAAAGACAACTTGAGGCCGGGCGCTGTGGCTCACGCCTGTAATCCTAGCTCTCTGGGAGGCCGAGGCGGGCGGATTGTTTGAGCTCAGGAGTTCGAGACCAGCCTGAGCAAGAGCGAGACCCCGTCTCTACTAAAATTAGAAAGAAATTAATTGGACAACTAAAAATATATAGAAAAAAAAATTAGCTGGGCATGGTGGCGCATGCCTGTAGTCCCAGCTACTTGGGAGGCTGAGACAGTAGGATCGCTTGAGCCCAGGAGTTTGAGGTTGCTGTGAGCTAGGCTGACGCCACGGCACTCTAGCCCAGGCAACACAGTGAGACTCTGTCTCCAAAAAAAAAAAAAAAAAAGACAACTTGATAAGAGAGATAAAAGGGGAGGAGATGCCGACGCAGTTTTGGAAGCTGGAAACAGAGCAATGAGTGACACCTGACCGAGAGGACCCAGATAGACAGAAGCTTGGACTGTTTGAGTCTCTAGAAGACATCCAAGTCTGTTCACACCCAGAGCCCTAAAAGCATCAGGAACCTGCAGCCCCAGGCACCCCTGGCAGTGGGGGTGAATGGGAGTTAAAACAAGAAAGAGTGTAACAAAAGCTTTGGAAAACCTCTGAGCCTCCAGATCCCTTCCTCGCTCCAAGCTGTGAGGTCACCGTCCCCCGCCCCCCGCCGCCTCGCCCCAGCAAAAGTCCAGGGTTTAGCTTAGATCTTGTACTAAAAACAGGGGTACAGAATCCTGGGACCCTCCCACCAAACTTCCTTCGCGTGGTGCGTCGTTTGAGTCATTAGGACAGAGCTCTTCTCCAGAAAGGGGCTAAAAGCGTCTTCCCTGGGGATCTGACCTGCCCCAAATGCAAGACCTCAACATACTAACACCGGTGGATTCCCCGACAGGTGGCCCATCAAGATCTTGGACCTCCCAATCTGCATTTTGGTACTTAATCATGATCTGATGAACCACAGATCACCAGACAGCTGAGGGACACCTCATCCCGGAATAGAGAAAACGAAGGGAAAGAAATCATAAGTGAAATAATTCAAGAAAATTTTTCAGGAATGAAGGACATGCGTTTTGGAATTGAAAGGACTCGCAATTGCTCACCACAACGAATGAAAACAAACCCACACCAAAGCACATTGCTGCAAAATTTCAAAAGCTTGGAGACAAAAAGAAGTTTCTATGCTTTTCCAGATATTCTAGAAGACAGGAAGTAATGCTTTCAAAATTCTGAAGGAAAATTATTTCCAAACTCATTTCTATGCCCAGATAAACTAATAATCAAATGAGAGGAGAGAAAAAGACTTCTGCAGGCACGCAAGATCTCTTGCACTGTTTCTCAGAAAGCTACTGGAGCTCGTGCACCCCAACAGCAATGTGTCAACCCAAGGAGGAGGATGACCATAGACACAGGGACCGGAGACCCAAACCAGGAGAGAGGGCAAAAGGAGTCTCTCGGGTGATGGTGACAAGGACCCCAGGATATCTGTTGAGTCCAGGCGTGTACTGGAGACAGTTTGAACACTGGTGGCCGAGCACCAGGGCAGGGGTCTCTACCCATCGTCACCCATCCCTCCAAAGTGGACAGACAGGCACAGTGAACGTCAAAGGAACCGCCCTTCTCCCGAGGAGCTCCACAGGGAGGCTGAGTGAGGAGGCGACAAAGCTCTGCTTTCCTAACACGACCGGCCACAGCAGACCCACACACCACCATGGGGAGGAAAACACAAACGAAGGATTCTCCTCCATCTGCAGCAGCATCTGCACAGGCACAGCCTCGCTGGCAGCGGCACACAGTATCACGCAAAAGTGACAGTTTCCCTGCTCGTGCGGAGCACAGACATAAAACATAGGAGAGTTCAGAGTCTCTAAGTGCTCTGGAAAAAATAAAGCAGGTGCGTGGGGTTGAGAGTGACTGTCATGGGGAGGTCGGGGCAGGACTCTCTGGGGAGGAGACCTGCGTGACGAGATGAGGGGGCCATGCAAGGATCTCGGGGCAAAGTGTTACAGGCAAGGGGAACAACAAGTGCAAAGGCCCCGAGGTGGGAAGGAACGCAACATGTTGAGTAGAGAGGAAGGAGGAGAGAGGAAGGAGATGAATGAGAAGGGCAGTGGGGCAGGGGCTGGACCAAGTAGGGCCATGGGGCCCGTGGTAAAGGGGCTACAGGCGACAGGATGCTCTGGGAGTGTTTTAAGCAGGGGGAGGCCTTGATCTTATTTACTTGATGTTACTATTAACGTCCTGGGGCCAAGGCAGCTAACTGCCTTCCGACATCCCTTCTCCCCTTGTGTCCCACTGCAGCATTCTGGACAAAGAGCTCAGCTTAAAAACAAAACAAAACAAAACAAACCCTTCGTTTCCCAGGCTCTCTTGCAGCTAGATGTCGGCAAGGCACTAAATTCTGGCCACTGAGATGTCTGCAAGTGTGTGGGGGACTTCTGGGCAGACTCCTTAAAAGGAGCAGCCGGACCCTCTCTGCTTCTCCATTTTCTCTTTCCAGCCTGACATTATGGCTGCAAGTCCAGCAGCCTGTCTGGGCCATGAGGAGACCTTAGGATAGAGGCCACTTGTTAGGAAGGGGCAGCAGACATGCAGAGGAACCTGGGTCTTTGGTGCCCACAGTAGGCTCGTGAGCCTGCCAACCTCCGGACTTGCATGCGATGAACCCTTTGAGGGGAAGTGCCATCTCTCGACTCACCTTGATTCCGGGAGCCATCTGCAGGTATGGGGGCCGCCTTGCATCAGCCCCTCGTACTCGCTGGCCGTTCGGGAGTGTCGCCTCCTGTCCGCCAGTGCCTCCACTCAGGCAGGCTGCAGGCACCTACAGTCCTGCTGCCTTCAGAATGTCAGGGTGTGAAAACAGAGGGGGACTTCCGGAGAGGGGAGACCCTCTGGAAAGGGCACCCACTTCCTTGCTGAGGGAGGGGACTCCAGAGTCTTCCCTCTCCTGGCTTGCTGCGGGCAGGGGTAGCCATGAGTGAAATGACTAGTGGTTTTCTGCATTTAAACTTTTGTATCCTGATCTCTCTGGGCAACTGGAACCCCCAGGCTATGTGTTTTATTCCACTTTCAGAGCTGGAATTTGAAAGCTGAGCGCCTGGGGGTCGGCTCATCCGAAATAACAGATTCCCGGGCGGCTCCCCACAGGAGAGAGCCCCACAGAGCCCGCAGCTCCAGCCCCTCCCCGCCGGCCCCAGGGCCCAGGCCCAGACGGGCCTCCTGCCCTGCTCGCCCTCCCGCCCTCCCACGTGCTGCGGGCTCCCCCTCAGACCTGTCTGCTTCCCTCCACCCACCTCCCACCCAAGCCCGCTCCTCTCCCTCTCGCTCTACAGCCTCCTAAATTTTCTCTCACTTCCTGCCTATTCTCTCCATTTGAAAAGAGTATGCTGGGTGACTTTTTCTAATGTAAATCAGATCAAGGAATTCCCCAATTTGAAACTTTCCAATGAGTTCCCTGGTGACACTGGAATGAAACCTGGACTTCTTTTCTTGGCCACACCCTCACCTTTGCTCCCCCTGCCTCCGTCACTCCCCCCAGCAGTCCAGGCTGGAGGCCACCCCCCGATGCCGATGCCGGCTCCCCTCGGTCTCGCCACAGCTCCCCGCGTCACACCTGCACTGGCGCTGACCTGATGCTACCGCGTCCACTCGTCTGCTGACCGTCTGTCGCCCTCTTCCTTCCCCACTGGAACGTCAGCAGGGACACGTCCACCGGGCCCTGTGGCGCAGAGTAATGCCTGGCACATAGTAGGGGCTTCAGAAATTTGTGTTGGATGGACAGACAAACACGGGTGGCACTTGCCCCCACCCCCTGTAATCGGGAAGACTGTGAGGCTCTAGGCGAGTGCCCAGCTGGCCAGGTGGCTGCGGTTCCCACGCATCCTGGCCCCTCTCCCAGGCCCTGTTCCCAAGCCCGTGGCAGGGGGTGGGGAGAACCTGTGTCTCGAAGCTTCCCTCCCTTCTTTGGCTGCCCACCGTCCTTCCCAGTGTTCTGGGTCCCTCCCTGTGTAGAAGGATTCAAAGGCCCAAGTAGTAAAATGTCCTCAGAGCTGCTGCCTGGGTGGGTTGGCTGCTCTTTCTGTTCCGAAGAAGATGATTTCCCAGGCTCCTCCTCGCGCTAAGTCATTTCTCCAGGTTAGCAGGAATGCTCATTACTAACCCCGCCACCTCCCACTAGGCAGGAAATGTGACTTTCCTGTGGCAGCTCCCCCGACTCCCAGGGCCATCTTCCAGCACTCCCTGGTGGTAGTGGGGGCTGAGGAAGCAGGGGCGGTGGCCCCTCCTAACTGGGGGGAGGCTGGAGCACCTCATAGTGAGGGTGGCTGCGGGTTCCTCTCCTGCGCCCCGAGACCTTGGTCCCTCCAGACTCCCTGCTCAAAGGGCCCATACAGATGCCCTGGCTTCTAGGATGGCTTTGGGGGCTGCCTCTGTAGACAGGTCTGTGTGATGGGTTTTTCAACAGAAAAGAACCCAAACTCTGTAAAATGATTTAAAGAGGTTTATTCTGAGCCGAGTATAAGTGACCATGGTGCAGAGCCACAACCAAGAAGCCTTGAGCAAGTGGTCTCTCCGTGGCTGGGTTACAGTTTGGTTTTATACATTTCAGGGAGACAGGAATCCTATGTAAAGTCATAAATCAATACATGGAAGGCGTGCATTGGTTTGGCCCAGAAAGGTGGGACATCTTGATGTGGGGGGTGGGATGGGGGCGTTACAGGTTATAGGTGGGTTTAAAGATTCTTTGATTTATAATTGGTTAAAGAAATGAAACTTTGTCCAAAGGCTTGGAATGTTTTAAGGTAAGGAAAGCTGTTAATCACAGACAAGCCACTGGACATATACCCAGACTCAAGTGATCTGTTAAGTAAACTGAGGACCTGCAGGCGTGGTCCGAGCCCTGCCCTGTACAGCGCTAGGCCTGTCAATGAGCTACGGAGGATGTCTCTAAGAAGGGAGGCAGCATGATGAGGCTCGTCTGACCTCCCTCCTCGTGGCCAGCAACTCAGCTTCTGGGTATTTCTGGGGTCCCCTTGGCCAAAAGAGAGTCCATTCAGTCAGCCAGGGGGCTTAAGATTTTATTTTAGTTCACGGGTTTTAAGGAAAGTGATTAGGGCAGGGACGTTTGTAAAGCAGCAAGAGACCAGAAGTCACTTACTTACGGGAATTGTCTTAAGAGTTTGATCCTTCTACATTCTACACTTTGATGTGAGCTTTCGAAACAGCCATGGGAGCTCTCCATTCCCAGGCGCTGGGGCTGTCCGGGGCTGTCCGCTGCCTGGCCTGGGCCTGGAAATGCCCTGGCTTGCAGTCTCCCAACAGGTGTGTTGGGTGGAAGACTCCGCCGCTCACAGGACTGTCTTCAGGGAACGGAAACTGGTTAGAAACCATGAGCGAAATGCTCATCCTACACGGTGTGTGTAATAAATATTAGATAGCAACAACAATAATAATAATTTGCCCACCTCTCCCATGTTGTCTAAGGAAGTGTCAGAAGCACAATTATAGACTAACTGGAGAAAAAGCAACATTTGGCTGCTTTAAAATAGCCTCCTTGGGCTCATTAGTGGGGTGTGTGCCGAAGGCAGGGAGCATTCTCTCAGCCCTGCATTTCTATCGCCAGCAGCTCCGGCGTCCTGCGGAGTCAGAGCAGAGTCCCTGAGACCTTCCTCCTAAGCACAGGAGAGCCCTGGAGGTCACAGCGGGGGAAAGGTCCTATTTGATGATGAGCAGGTATGTCTAACGGTTCGTTTATCCAACCAGCATGTATTGAGCTCCTACTGTGTGCCAGACACTGTTCTCAGCGTGTGGGTGCCCAGAATGAAAACAACACAGTGCCTGCCTATGAGCTTTCCTGGGCCTCAGTGGGAGAACCAACAGCAAACAAACAAAACCCAAAGGATAATTACAGATAGGGGTTATGGGGGAGAAATGGTAAAAAGGGTCTAGACCAGTGGCTTCAGCAACCCTGGGAAGTTGTTAGAAATGCGCGTTCCTGGCTTCACCCAGACCTGCTGTGTGGCGAGCTCTTTGGCTGCCCGGCCCAGTGGGTGTCCCGAGCGCTCCCGACGGCTGTGCTGCATGCTTCAGTGGGGCAGGAGCTGGACCCCGAATGACAAGAAGTGCTGAGCCTTGACAAACCCGAGGGGAGTGTTCAGGACAGAGGGAACGGCTTGGCACGGTCCTGTGCCAGGCCGAGGACCCATCTGAGGGAGAGCTGGGCAATGAAGCCAGCGACCCACAGCCCAGGGCATAGGAGGTGACACTGGGGTGGCTGGCAGGGGCTTCGAGGGCCTTCCTAAGACATTTGGATTCTGTTCCAGATGTGCCACTGTTCTCTCATCTGCCTCCTGGCCTCCCTGGTGCAGACCTCATCCCCTGCCTCCTTTCTGGGGACAGGGGAGGGATCAGCTGGTAACTCTCACCCCACCTCTCAAGAGTCTTCAGATTGGATCCGTGCCAGCTGGGGTGACGGCCATTTCTCCACTCCGGTCTAGGCAGGTGGCAGAGGGATGGAGGAGAGACTGCTGTTCCTAGAAACAGGAAAGTGGATGCGGAGGCAGCACAGGGGGTAGGATCCTAGGGAGAGGCTGGGAGGACCCAGGAAAAGCAAGCAAGGGTTGGGATTGGGGGCAAGGGCTGGAGCCTCAGGAGTAACTAAGGAGAGATTTGGGTGCCACCCCCACGGGAGCCTGGAGAGGCCCCAGAGCCACACATCTGGCTGCTGGAGACTGGTGCCAAGCCCCTGCTGCTCCCACCCTACCCGATCCTGCTGCCAGGAAGTGCGAGGCAGTGCAGGGTGTGGCTACTGCTCAAACCATCACAGCCACCTCGCCGGGCCCCCTGGCCAGGCACAGCCCCTGATAGAAAACTCAGCTCTAGGGGGCCCACTGGGGCATCTCTCCTGTGAGTCAGTGCAAAGCCCTCCCCATGGACACGCCACGGAGAGCAGGTCAGCACCCCTTGCCAAGAAGCCTCCTGTCCTGGTTGTTATTCCAGCAACTCAGCTCACAGGCCAGGAGCAGCGGACAAGCCTGCTTGCCAAATGGACGTCCTAGCCCAGAAGGTGGGACCCAACTCAGGGAGGGTTTGATGACCTCAGAAATCAGGAACAGCATGTCATGAGCCCTGTGGGCTGTTCTTTCCATTTTCAACATCTTTCTTGAGTACCTACTATGTGCTGGGGACCATTCTAGGCCCTAAGGACTCCACATCTGTGAACAAGCCAAAGTCCCAGCTTCCCTGGAATTTGCCATGCTAATGGGATGAGCTGATAATAATAAGCGGTTAGTAAATGGGGACATCTCAGGTCGTGAGAGGTGCTGTAACACACAGCGGTGTCTGTGGTGGGGGCTGCTTGGAGGACCTCTCAGAGGAGCTGGCGTCTGAGCTGAGATGGGAATGCTAAGAAGGAGCCGAGAGGGGCTTGCAGGAAGAGCATTCCTGGCACAGGGAACAGCAGGTGCGAAAACCCTGACCGCTACCAGCTCATTAAAACCTGCAAGGAAACCCGGCCACCTTGTAGCACTGAGGGTTACACCTCAGAAGAGGTGGCACAGTCACTGTCCCATTTTCCTGGAACAGCCCAACTACTCACCTAAGTGGGGTTTCTCCGTATACCAAGGGCTGGTCAGAAAAGAGACCAAATCAGATAGCATCGGCCTGATACTTCATGCTGCCTGCAGGTCTCTGGAGCTCACTTTGGCGCGGTGGGGTAGTCTGGGCAGAGGTAAAGCCGGGGGTTCTAGAGCCACCCAGACATGGGCGAGGGTCCCAGTTCTGCCTCCCCCTCACTGTGTGACCTGGGCAAATTGCTTCACATCTCTGAGCCTCCATTTCCTCACCTCTGTCTTGTTGTTTACGTGTAATTCCTGAAAGTGATATTTTTGAAGCACCTGCAGAGGTAGCTACTCCATCCACAGTAGCTGTGATTGCAGCATAAGCCACACTCTGTTTCTTCTGCAGGGTTTATTAAGCACCTACTCACCACAAGCAAGGAAGCTGACCTGATGCCCGTGCCCAAGTTCCACACGCGGAGGGGAGTGTTTGTGGAGAACAGTGCAGAGTAACACGGTGCCGGCCAAGTCAGAAGAGGACAGGGCGCTGCAGGCTCTTGTCTGTCTGCCAGATTCCAGCCCTTCTCTTCTTGAAACAGAATCCGCTTCCCATCAGGGAGCTTCCCCTCCTCCTCTCTTAGTCCCGTAGATCAGGTAGGCTCCCCTCCCCTAATGGCAGGGGCACACTCAGGGCCCAGCCCACTGTGCCCCTGTGCCAGCCCCGCCCCTCCGCAGTCATTGGTCAGGGTTGGAACAATGAGAACCGCCCTGGGGAGTTTCTCTTCCCACAGGGGTGATGCTAAACCAGTAAGGTGGTGACTTGGACTGGGGGAGGCCATCCCGCCACTCCTCCGTGAGGGCCTTCTGAGAACGAAGTCGCACAGAGGATAGAAGAGCAGAGCCAAGTACCCATGACGCTGTTGGAGTCCCTGGAACCCCCAGGCCCAATGCTAGCAGCACTATCTCTGGACTTTACAATTATGTGAGACGATTCCCTTTTGGCTTATGCCAATTTTAATTGGCTTTCTGTCACTTGCAACCAAAGAGTTCTAACCGATTCAGAGGAGTTCATATGGAGGGCTAGAGCTCAAGCTCCATGAAGGATTTGGGTGAGTGATTAGGGAGAGGTGAGAATACGTATTAGGGAATGGTAGGAAATGAAATGGAGAGAAGTTGTGGATGTGTGTGTGTTGGTTCTCTAGCATCCGTTCCTCCCCCTTCCTCAGAGAATCCCAAATTTCCCAGCCATGCATTTTGGGTAGAATTGACACCACATGCAGCTTCAGAGGTGCGCTCAGGTGAGCTTAGCCGGTCAGCATTTCCCATGGGGGGACGTTTGCACAATGATAGGTTAACAAATAAAGGAGTGTACGACCCAATGTCACCATGATCCAAGTCAATGAGATTCCACTCTGGGCCTTTTATTCAATTCTGGAAATCATTCCCACTGGACAGAAAGAAGGTGGCCTTGGAAGCTTTTGGAAGCTATCTGGCAACCATGAAAAGAGAGCCTGCTGAGAACAGAGCCTGTTCCAAGGCAGATTCAATAAATGGAAGGACTGGTCCCATTGTTGGAGTCCTGGATCGAGCCTCACCTGAAGGAGGAGCTACCCTTGAACTATTCAGCTATGTGAAGTTCCTTTGGGCTTAGGAAGTTTGGCTTAGTTTTCTGTCATGAGTAAAAAAAGAATCCTGTCTGCCTCAAATGGGACTCAAGGTGAGGCTCCCGTATCCTGACATCCCACCCCCCAGAGGCCTACACCAGCACCTAGTGCTCCATCCTAGTCTGCACACATGCAGGGGCCTCTCTGGAGCCTTGGAAGTGAGATTCCTGAAGGGGCCAGGGATCGAAGGAAGTCTGTCTGCCATGTGGGCTGAGCAATTGCAGAGCCCAGACACCCTGGAGAAGGCAATAACTCACCTGGGTCCTCCTCTGCCCGTCGCTCAGCTCAGCCTGGGCAAGGACAGCTGTCAGTCTCACTTATCAGGCCTCTTATTTCATCCTTTATCTGGCTGTCTCGGGTGTCACTCTGCATCCTTAACGCAGAATTATGAGAGACTGAGCGCTCCGGCCTGGGCTTGCTGAAGGATTCATGGGTCCGAGGCTGCCCATTCATCAGGGAGAAATCTCCATGGCTTTGGGGTGGGGTAGAATGTGACTGACTGGGTCTGGGGAGGGGGCTTTGCTGTCAGCAGCCAGATATGTCAAAGTCACAGCAAGAAGGGTAGTGACACTGGGGGAGAAAACCCCCTACGTTCCTGTGAAGACAGTCCCAGACCTATAGGGGTACAAGAAGACCAGCTCCAGGAAGCCGTAGTTCAACTTCTCAGCCAAACAAGCAATTTACTCAGTAATTACGGGGCCTCCGTGCAGAGGAAGAGTCCAACTTGCCCAAAAGCAATCAAAAGAATCTTTTTAAAATTTGTATTCCGCCATGTCTCCGTCCTGCTTAAAGCCTCCAAATGGCTGCCTACCACAGTTAAAATAAAATCCTGACTCCTGTCCCCAGCTTATAAAGCCGTTTGATAAAGCCCCTGCCCCTTGGCCTGACACACCTCAGCACCCTCCTTTGGCTGCCACACTGGGCCCTCCAGCCCCTGCCTGTTCTTCAAACACTGAGCTCACTCCTGCCTCAGGGCCTTTGCACTCGCTGACCCCCGCCCGGACGCACCCTCCAGGACCATGCGTGGCTGGGTCCCTCTCTACATCCAGGGCTCCGCTCAGTGGGCATGTCCAGAGAGGCCTCCCCTGACCACCCCCTCCGTCTCCCTGGGCCACCTGAGCCATTCCCTTCACAGCACTCAGCACTGGCCAAAATTGCCTTGTTCCTGTTCTCTTTACTTGGAGAGAAGCCAGCTAGAATTCTAGTCCCGGAGGACAGGTCCTATCTGTCTTCTCCATGGCTGGGTCCCCAGCCAGCACTTGGCGTGTCGCTGGACATCGTAGGCTGGACATTAGGTGCATAAACTCCCACCTGGCTGTATCCTCTGGAGCCAGGCTCCAGAGCTAGGAGTGCTCGAAAAGGGGCAACTGCCTGCGGCTGTGCTGAGGGCTGAGAGCTCTGCTGCCCCTCCGGCGGCTTCGCTAGGAGGCAGGGGAAGGCGGCTGCTTGTTCTGGGAGGCATGCTGTTTTGTGTCGTCAGGAGGTTGTCATGGCAACGCCTTGCTGTGCAGAAAAGACCCCCCCCCCTTAAAGTTAGAGATGGGGAGATACGAAGAGAGTGCCCGCATCAATGAAGTATCGACCAGTAGCTGCCGAGCCCCCGGCCGTGGGTGGTGAAGGACTTTCAGGTCGCCCCACCTGCCCTCAGCTTCATCTTGCAACTCTTCTCTGCCCCTTCGCTTGTGGTTTCACTTGTCCGAGCCGGCTCCCATCTGGGGGGCCAGGGACACTTGCCGGGGAGCCACGAGCGAGAAGAGCCGCAAGGGCCGAGGCTCCTGCTGAGGTCACCCCCCACATCTCAACCCAACGGACAAAGAAACTAAAGCTCAGAGACGTTGCATGACATTTTTGGAAATGACTGCCCAACAAGAGGTAGTTCCAGGATTATGACCCAGGGAGTCCCGATCCAGAGTTCAAGCTCTCAGCCAGCCATGCTGCCGTCCCAGCAAGTCTGAACACAAACACAGTAGGCCCTGTTTCCTGAGTGGCTACTGTGGGCCAGGCATTTCGTTAAGTGCGTACCTTTGTTACTTCACACTGGGAGACCAAGGATGTCAAGGGTAAAGCCATCTACCCAAGTGACAGGGTTTAGATTTGCACACCTCTCTGGGGTCCAAGTTCACGCCCTAACATCAGTGGGGCCCTCAACACACAGGGTCAGAGCAGACCCTCCAGCCTCAGCGTTTAAGGAAAGGCAATGCTCCCCTTCCCCAAACTCGCCATGCCCAGTGCCTGGGGAAGGCACTGAGGCTGCACAAGAACCTGACCACAACACCGGTCCCCGGGGCGCTGCAAGACACCCTCGGACCACAGTCTGGAGGGAGGATGGCACCCCTGTCTAGGGTCAGGAGGTCAAGCTGGGCCTCAGTCCCCTGCTCTCTGAGCCTGGCTCTCCTCAACAGAATTGTGTAATAACTCCTCTCCCTCCACTCCCAGGGGCGTTTGAGGGGCGTGTGAACGTGAGCAGGGCTGTGGCAGTGTAGGCACGCCCACCTTCAGGAAAACGTGTGGCGCAGAACCAGACCAATTAGAGAGTCAGCACTTACGGCGTGAAGTGTCCTTGCTTCCTCAACCTCCGACTGCATTCTCTTAAAGGCATTCCAAATGGAGATTAAATTATGAAACTTTAATTTAAATGCAGTTTTCTAGGAATATGCCAACTGCACGCAGTGGCTTAGAGCCAAGCAACTATGCCAGGGCCAAACACAGCCCAGACCAGACGCTGTCCCTCAGCTTCCCGTGAGGATCCGCTCCCCAGGGCCTGTCCTGGGCTCTGACCCTGTCCCCTGGCTCTGCCTTCAGCCATCACCAGGGAGCAGGCAGCAGAGCTGAGGGCGAGATGGGATGGGGACGAGGGGGTGTCTCATTGTTCTTTTAGGCCATGTTCCAGCCTCTCTCCCTAAAAAGAAACCTTTTTCTCCCAGACCCCCTGGCAAGAAAAGGCAGGAGACATCCTGACGGAGGGAAGGCCAGACACCTCCCTTCATTCCAGAGAGCCAAGGGGGCTTTTCTATAGAAAGCCTCCAATTTCCTCTCTGATGCTGCCCCCGCCCCCAACATCCAGAGTGTCAAAGCTGTAAATAATCTAGCAACCGCGTTGTGCTTGCACAAGTCAACTGTTGCTGCAACGATGCCGTGGGGCACACAACCCTAAAAATCTCAGCAACTGCAAACCACAAACGTTTCTTTCTCTTGTCCATGGCTTCGGGCCACAGGTTGGGCTCAGTGCCACTGCACGTGTCTCACATCCAGGACCAATAGCCACCGAGGGCATGCTCCTCTTATGCTGGCCAGGAGAATGCAAGAGGCCAGTCTAAGCCACAAGGCCAGGTAGGCAGCCTCTGCTCAGGCACACCTGCTAATATTCCATTGGCCAGCGTGAGCCACGTGACCAAGCCCACCACCAGTTGGGTGGGGAAGTGTCCTCAGTCCATTTGAATGGGAGCCGCTGCAAAGTCATGTGGAACCCCAAAGTCTAAGCCTTTATGTTAAATAAACAGCAAAAGAACAACAACAAAAAATTTCACCTGGCAGGGGGTGCAGCTATAAAATTCCATTGCAGGGAGGGAGTGGTTCCCAATAGGATAGAGAGAGTGGGGGCTGGTTACTTCCTTCAAGTCCATTTGCCTTTGAGGGGAGTCACCTTCCCGCATGTGGACCAACCTCTTCTTAACTCTAGAGGTGGACCCGGACTTAAGACAATCTGACACCCCTCATCGCACGGCCATAGTCATTAATTCAAGGATAGGCATTTGGCCTAAATGAGCGAGGGACAGTGAATCTCAGAAATGAATCCAGAAAGCATCTCCCTTTCTTACCAGAAAGAACAAAGAAACATGGAGTCCAAGGGGCTTTTGGCCACCAACTTGTGACTCTGAGGGAAACCAGCCTTAAGATGAAGCTGTGGAAAACAGCGCAGAGAGTCAGAAAGAAATCAGATCCTAGAGTGATGTCACTTAGCTGGATCAAGCATTAACTGAAACCTGATCTACCACTTGATCTTTCACTTGCAAGAACATTCTTTTTTTTGTTTAGGCCAGTATGACTTTTATCCTCCATCCTTTGTAACCCAAAGATTCCTGAGTGATGGAGATGACATTAGGGAGGAGACAAAAGAAAGCTCCCCAGCTTTTCCAATTCCATACACACCACTGCACAAGCTGTGAACACTGGGCCCAAAGCAGCGCGGGATTTGGTCAGCTCTGCTTAGAGTGCTCGGAGCCAGCCACCTTGCTGCACCCACCATGGGCTTTCAGAACCCAAATACTCATGCTCCTCACCGAGACCCATTCACCTCTGGATGCAGCCTTGGAGTCTCTGGCTGGCCCCAAAACCTTGGGAATCTGGAACTGCCCCCTCATAGATCAAAGATGCTTTTGCATAGAGGGGAAAATGTAGGTCAGTTTTCAAGGTGTGTGGCTATCTTCGGGCAGCCCTGAATGGCAGAAGTGGGGCTGAGACGGCAGGGCGTGATAAACTGGGATCTGTCTCAGAAGGAGCTGCCTACCTCTGCCTACTCTTCCCCCAGGTGGGGGATCTGGGGAAAGGGGATACGAAGTGTGCCCCCTCCACACGTGCTCTGTAAACAGGGTGAGCTTGTCTCTCTAGCTACTGAAGTGTTACCCGGCCCTGGGACATAGAGGGAAGGGAGAACTTTCCTTGTCGGGGCTGTTGTTTTTAAATCTTGCTTTGTGAAAGAAAGGAAGAAAAATACAAGTCCATTAAGTCATTTATTCCTAACGCTCCAACCGCCACGGGCTGCTGCGGCAGTTAAGCAGGAAATCTGGGCTTGAAGAAAAATCAAGAAAATCAGTGTTTGTGAAAGTAAGAGACTGACGATCCGCCCTGGCCCAGCGCAGGGGGCAACAGCTCGCCCCGCTCCCCTCCGCCCCTGAAGCCTGCTCTGCCCCACAAGCTGCGCTCAGGCCCCTTCCTCTCGCGGTCCTTGGTCCCCGCCCGCCGGGTACAGCGCCACCCTCCCCTCGCTGCAGCCTGGACAGACAGCGCCCCCCTCAGGCCATGCGGGCCCGGCCTGTGGCTGCTTGTGTGACAAAGACAAACACCCGTGGGGGATTAGAGGACACGGGCAAACCTCCGTTGGTGACCCCAATTCCAGATTCAAACCCAGGTCTCCAGAGGTGAGTGTAAGCAAATGCCTAAATTAAAATGCTAATTACCGTCTCCAGCAATTCGTTACCAGCCCGTCGCTTGTATCCGTTATGAACAGCTCGCGCCACAGCCCGGCTCGCCCAGAGGCGCGCGCGGTTTAAAGATTCAGTTGCAAGAGCAAACAAGGCCGTGTCTGCGTTGTGGAGCGCAGCCCGCGTGGCTGTCACCCTGACCCTGTCCACCTCGCAGAGAGAGGATGAGGGGGCCCTCCAGGGCTCCCCCAGGTGCAAATCGGGAAGTGGTTAGCTCAGCCGCAGGACAGGATCAGGGAAACTCTGGTGTTTAAAAATATCTGCACAGCCCTTGATGACTCATTAAGTATCTCCACATTTTCTTAATTAAACATCAGGATTTGAGAGGCCGGAGTTTGAGCTGCGATCCCAGGCAGGAAGCGGCTCAGGTAAGAGTTGATGAAGCCCCTGCCGCTGGCTGCACCTCCCCGAACCTGGGACTGCCCCTAGAGGAGGTTGAAGGAGAGGTTTGCTGCTGCGGAAAAGATGGACCCGGAGCTGCCTGCTCCCCTGGGGACTGCTAGCTCCTGTCACACTGACCTCCAGAAATCAGGGCTGGTCTCGAGGAATGCCTTGGGGCCTTGGCCATGCCCACGGAGGGTCTGTCCAGGCCAAGGGCATAGGCGGCCAGGAGGCAGGAGGGAAAGCAGAAAAGGGGAGTGCGTGACACGCAGTAGGAAAGAATTCCAGAATGACCGAGACGGAAGAGACCCGCGGGGTCACCATCCTCTGTTCCCTGTGGGCAGGCAGGGCTGCAGATCTGTAAGGACAGGGGCAGATTCAAATTTCCGTTACAAACTCACAGTCTAGACACCGGAGGGACGATGCAGAGGCCTCGCGGCCATGCCCCCCCATCGCCCTGTTGAATTGCTGTCACAGTAACTCCAGCGCACTCTGAGATGATCTCATCCCTACCTGTGTACTCAGGGCAGCAGGCCCTCGGTCTGCTTGGTGTGCCCAGAACACGGCTCCAGACACAGGGAGTGCCCTGTGATTTCTTACTGAACCAATGAAAAAATAAATTAGACGCTACTCGTGAACAGCCTCATATACAGGGGTGTGCGGGGCCCGGCTCCTACCAGCTCCTGGGAACCAATTGTTAAATATTCAAGATTCACCAGCTTGGCTGTTCAACAACTGGTACCTTGAAACCAGCCAGGGTGAGAGGACAGTATTTTACATTACTGCAATCCCCAAATGCTCCAAATCAGGGCTTTTTTCATACCCTACCCCCAGCAAACCACCAATAGCCAATCTTCTTAATCTGAGTTAATCTTCTTAATCTCCAAATCTTCCAAACACAGGAAAAGTTGAAATGCCTCATGCAGTTTATTCCCTCATTCTGTTTCCTTTGGTGCACGGAGCCCCAATGTCTACAGCTACCCCCCGCAAGCCCCAGGCCCCCTTCCAGAGACAGAGCCAGAAGAGTTCACTCCCCGTCACTCCCCACTCCCTCTCAACACACCACCTGCTCTGCTCAGGCTCTGGCCCCAGGTGGGGTATAAACACCCCCAGTGACGAACGGCCCCGCAAGAGGCCACGGTAATGACGCTGGACCCCTCTGCTCTCTCCACCACCTGTTCTGTCCCAGCTGGCAGGAGGGGAGCAGCAGGAGGGCGCTTTCTTCATCTGAGTCAGATTCATCCATCCTAAGTAATTAGCTGCCAAAGAAAACACAAACCTGCAGAGGGGTGTCAGAGGTCTCCCCCGGACCAGCTTCTCCAAGCTCCTCCTGCCCCTGGCTTGCCTCCTGAGGCTGCTGAGAGAGCTGGGGACCTGAGGAGGCCAGGAAACCATCTGCCAGGGCTCAGGTCTCTCTGCAGATCAAAAGCTAAGGCCCTCCTTTCCAGACTGCCTCTGTCGGGCCCTGCCCTACCCCACCCACACCTTCCCTCCCAAGGCCGCTGCCCTGGGCCTCTCAACCATCCTCTCCTTAGCTGGGGAATGGAAAGTGTGTTTGACAGACACCATTGGTCACCTGCCCTGTGTCCATTGCCTTCCAGCCTGATATTGTTCAGGTTGACTCTTGGTGGTCCCATGTCCCATACCCCTGATTTGTTTAGTGGGAGTGGGAGTGCAATCTGGTTATGGCCAATGATCAGAGGTCAAAGGTTTCTTTGCTTCTGTAAGAGAATCACAGGGAGAGATGCTTCTATCTCTGGGCATTACGGCATCTAGATGCAACTCCCAGAGCTGCAGCAGTTATGTTGTGACCATGAGGGGTACCAGGCTGGTGGCCTAGCTGACCTATGAACACGGGCAGAGCAGAGGCAGGGGAAGAGCCAAGACCCCTGGGTCTCTGATTTCCCATGCCTGGAGTTGCCCCTCCTCTAGACCTCCTGCAGTGTGAGATAAAAGTCCTTACCCACTTCAGGTTGGATTGGTTACCTGCAGCCAAAGGCATCTCAACCCAGAGAAAGCAAAGGCTGAACATCGTCAGCTGAATCGGACCCCCATGTGGGTAACTGGGTTTGGGCTGTGCCTGGTGCCCAGGCACCTTCCTCTGCCCATTTTTGTGCTTTCCTCCATAGCAGGCAATGTCACCGCCCCGCAGTAGTGTACACCAGCCCAACTCGCAACTGCCAGCACCTGCATTTCTTCACCTCAGGCCTTTCTCTGGCATCTAGAGGCCACTCTGCCCATGTCAGAGTGCTGGCAAATAAAGCCCCCCAAGAGCAAGAGCAGCCCTCAACCAATACCTGATGGGAGCTGGTGTATAAATACCCCACATCCCCAACGTGCCTCAGAGTTGCCCCGTAACTCAGTTACCCCATAATTCTGAGGCACATTGTCTGCACTGGGTCCCAGCACTGTGGGATGGAGCTCTAGTTGCCCACGGCGGTAACTGGCTGCAGAGCACTCCCTGTGCCGGCTGCCTCCCCTCTCCTATCTCACTCTCCTATTCCCCTACTGCCTCCCAAATTAACTACTTGTCCTCAAAACCTTATCTCAGGGTTTGCTTCCAGGAGGGCCCAAACTAAGGCTACCCCCACCAATGCATACTGAGCACCTGCTCTGTTCCAGGCACTGCAGAGAGCACAGGAAGCAAGGTGTACGGGCTCCCTGCCCTGGGGCCACACTCCAGTGGGAGGACAGGCAATAAACGAGGAATTAAATCATATCACTTTAGAGGGTCTTAAATACAATGATAAAAACGCACCCAGATGATGGCAGTGATGGGGAAGGGTTTGTTTTAGAGGCAAAGAGTGCAGGCGGGTGAGAGCAGACCTCTCTAAGGGAGTGTCAGCCAAGCAGAGCGCCGCAGGAAGAAAGTTCCAGGCAGAAGGAACTGCACGTGCAAAGGCTGCGAGGCACCAGTGAGCATGGTAGGTTCGAGGAACAAATAGCAGGCAGAGTGGTAGGAGGAAGGAGAGCCAGGGGAAAGGGGTAGGCGTACGCTGGGAAAGAAGGCAGAGGTCAGACCGGGTGAGCTCCCACAGGGCACGAGAAGGAGTCTGTGGGCTCCAGGGCAGTGGGAATCTACTGTGGGGGTTGTAAGAGAAGGGAAGGGGGTGTGGAGACCAGATGGGGGCCCGGTGGGCGTGGATTAAACAGGACAGCTGGGGCTGCCCTGTTCATCTAAGTGGGAGACTCTGGTACTTAGAGCAACTCTGTGTTCTCCACAGGTGAATCCTCCATTTGGAAACCTGCCTTGGCCGGGCGTGGTGGCTCACACCTGCAATCCTAGCACTCTGGGAGGCTGAGGCAGGAGGATCGCTTGAGGTCAGAAGTTGGAGACCAGCCTGAGCAAGAGCAAGACCCCGTCTCTACTAAAAATAGAAAGAATTAGCAGGCATGGTGGCATCTGCCCATAGCCCCAGCTTCTGGGAAAGTTGAGGCAGGAGGATCGCTTGAGCCCAGGAGTTTGAGGTTGCAGTGAGCTATGATGACGCCACCGCACTCTAGCCAGGATGGCAGAGTGAGACTGGAAGGAAGGAAGGAAGAAGAAAACCTGCCTTCTTCCCCTCTCTGCCGAGGACCAGACCCTGGCCTGTGTGCCATTCCCCAGTCCCTTCCCCAGGCTGGAGGGGACCTTTAAACATGAGGCCAATGCCTATCGTTGTGCAAGCGTCCCCCCATGGGAAATGCTGACCGGCTAAGCTCACCTGTTGCCTCTGGACTCTCCCACAATGCCAGCTGTTGCTGCCCACCCACCTGCCCAGGGAACACCTTTGTTCTCTGTGGTTGGGCATCACCAGGGCCTCCCAGCTCCTGCCTGCCCCATAACTGAGGCAGGTGCCATTCCAGATTGAAGCACCATCCCACCCCTTCCCAATTCTCACCACTCCAGGTCCCCAGAACGGCCCCTCCCAGGGCCCAGGCAATTATCATTTAGTGGCACCATGGGCTTGTGCAGCCGCTTCCCCAGAGTTCCTCAGAGCACATTACCCACATTATTTTTCACTTGCTATCCGTTGAGGAACCCTTGAGAGAGCTGAAGGACATGGTTTAGCCCTAGTTTACAGATGGGCTGTGCAAACAGAAAGGATTGCACATTTTTCAAGAGCACCAAGGAACAGAGCCCGTGTTTGCTGGATCCTAAACCAGCATTAATCACACAGGGGCACGGTTAGGGGAGACTTGTAAGCCTTGTAGGGAAATGAGGCTTGGGGCCTTGCTGCCTGCCTGTGCTGGGGAATGGGCGCCGCAGAGCACCGGGCATGCCTGCGGGGGATAAGAAGAGAGCTTCCTCTGGTCTCTCGGGGTGGCCCAGGACCCACAGACAAAACAGAAAAGATCCTGCTCCTTAAGTGTAACTCACGGAAACTGGGAACTATGTTCTGGGTCCAGGGCAGGAGCAAGGACAGAGTTAGCACAGGAAGGAGAGAAAGAGAACAGAGGGCATGTGGGGTTAATCTTTGCACCTCCCTCTGCCTCAATTTCCGCATCTGTAAAACAGGGGACTATGTTAATAATTCCCCCCTCCCAGGGAAATAGGTGAGCTCATGGATATGGCACATTTAGGGAGCCTGGGCTACAGTCTGCAAGTCACCCCGATATCTGTTCTCTCCTCCCTCTGAGCTTTAGCTGGGCCCGTGGCTCCTGGATCAAGACTCTTTCCAGCCTCCCTTGGGCCATTTTGGCCACATGACTGAACTGTAACGCTGTCGGCACCAGTGTGGCGTGCAGTTCTGGGAGTGTCCTCAAAGGGAGGACATGTCCTGCTTAGTGCCTGTCTCCTCCCAGCAGCTGGAACTCAGCAGCCACCTAGGCCTGCGAGGTGGAAGCCGCGGAGACTAAGGCAGAGCAGGCGGTGGCTGTGGGCTCCGAGAAGGCTGTCTTCCAGTCCCGGACTCCTGCCTGTAGGTCTGATTGTTCTAGAGAGAAATAAACTTCTATCTTGTTTATGGCACTGTTTTTCTCTTTGGGGTAGTTTCTATCACCGCAGATGAACCTACAGACTAGAACCTCAGTCTGTCCCCAAAGCCCGGGCCCATCCCCCAGCCACTGCTTCCCACGTGCCGCGGGGCCGCTGCGGAGCGCGGATGAGCGGCCCTGGCTCGGGCTCACCCTCCCAGGCTGAGGTCCACCGGAAGGTGCAGGTTGTGGGCCAGTACGGGGTCCGCATGGGCTGGACAGGTGTGGTTTTTGAGCATATGGAAAGAGCGTGAAGAACGAGAAGGCTGGGACGGCGTGGGGGTGGGCGGGGGCGCTGACTGGAAACTGCGTGCTGGCTGGTGCCACCCAGCCTCCCGCCAGCAGAGAGGAAACTCCCCTCCGCCTGCAAACAGGCGGCAGAGCACGGTGGTGAGGTCTCGCACCGCCCTCGCCCCCGGAGAGCCTGGTGACGCGCTCCCGCGCCCCCCACATGGGAAGGGACCAAGGGGCTTCCCTTCCACCGCCCGCGGTGGACCCCACAGTGGGCAGCATCTGTGCTTCCTTCCTCATCCCGGGTCCCTGCACCCCTTCCCTGCTGACGGCCCCCACCTTCTCTCTGGGAATCCCACTCTTCCCTCCCTTTCCAGCCAGAGCTGACTCCGCCCCAGGGGCGTGGCTCCGGCCTGCCAATCGGAGTGCTCAAGTGCCCCCGGCCAGCCCGATTGGCCAGGGAGGGACATGTGACCCAGGAAGCCTCAAGGAGACTTGAGGAGACTTTCTCTTTCCCTGGATTTGAACCTGGGAGGGCGTAACCCTCTTGCTACCACACGGAACCTCAGAATGAAGCTAACGGGGAAATGAATGGAGCCAAGAGACAGAGGAGGCATCCTGATTCTAGAAGGCTCCGAGCCTGAAGCTCATCAGCGCTGGACACATGTCTGTCGACAGACTGCTTCCCCGTCACACCCGGAACGCTGAGCCTGCGAGCCTGCGCACATCCCGGCCTCTGGCTGGGACGTCGTTTCCTCCCCAGCTGGCAAAAGCCCTCCAGCGTTATCAAGGCAAATGTAAACTGCCCCTGCCCTGAAGACGCCAGCCCTCTTCCCCTGCGCAGTTGAGACCGGTCACACTGAATGTGAACCATTTCCAAGTGTGCTGCAGCTCCCGCATGGGGTCTCTCAAAGGCAGGACCTACAGCTCCTTTAACTCTATGTCCCGCGCCCAGCATGCAGTAGGCGCTCACTAACTACTGGTTGAATAAATAAATGAATGACTGCAGAGAAGCAAGCTAATCGTTCATCAAGTTTATGGATGACATGAAATTGGGAGCAGTTTCTAGCCAGAGGTTAGAATCGTAAAGCAGATTGGCTTTCGCAAATGAGACTATGGCAAGACAGACTCGGAATTGGATGACGTTCATTAAGTAACTAGTTTGAGGAAGTCGTCGCGGGGAGTGTGGGAGAGCTGGGGAGATAATGGTTTCTGTGCACATTCCAAGACAAGCTGTGGGTAGCCGGCTGGACATGGAGCAGAAGAAGTTGGCGCTCGGGGGCTGGGGTTAAAAGGGGGTCGAGGTCGATTCATGGGCTTGACAAAAAGAACCTGGCAAGCCCTTCTGCTACCAGAAGCCACCCCTAGCTCCGTATTTTGGAAGACATAGAAGATGCAGGGGAAGAAAGAAAAAAACATGTAAAATAGTGAAAGGGAGGGCACATTGGATTCTGAAGTCAGGTTAAAGAATCTGGGGTTACTGCCTCTGGAAGGAAAAAGAGGAAAAACCACTTCCCCAAGTGTGCTTTAATGAGGCATCCCTCCTCCCTCCTGGAAGGGCCCTGTGCCCCAGAAGGGGGTGATGGATGGGAAGGGGGTGATGGGCAGGGAGCAGTGGCAGGCTGCCCCACCCCCACTGCAGCCTCCCAAGCTGCTGCCACCCCTGCTGTTTAGGCTTTTATCGTTTGCAATGAAAGACGATGATGTGTGTGCGCTGTGTTGATTGTGCCTCTTAGATTTTTATGTCATTGTGGAAAGCAGCAATTATACTCGCCTGCTCTGGAGGGAGCAAATGGCCCCGGGGGAGGACAATGCAAGGCAAGGAGGACTTAAAAGGTAGTCTGAGGGGTCCCTGCTCAGGAGCTGGGGGCATGAGGCAGATGAGACAAGGAAGGGACTGGCTGAGCCTAAGAAAGGCAGGGTGGATGCAGCCTCTACTCTAAGCTATAGATATTTATTAAGCACCTGCAGTGTGCCAGGTACTCAAGTCATTTCCCCACACTACTCTGAAAGACCCGAGAGGCTTCTCTTCTGGGTTTAGAATAGTACAAAATATAATGTCACTTTGCTTACCAAGACATGTCATCTGACCCCGACCACCTCTTTGGTCTCACCTCCATCCTCACTCTCTGCCCTCCAGCCACCTGGCCTTCTTCCTGGCCTGTCCACTCACCACACTTTACCCTGCCTCAGGGCCCTGGTCTTTGCTATTCCCTTTGCCTGGAATGCTGTTCCCATACTCTATCTCTGTCCTCTTCACATTCAGGTGTCAGCTCAGGTATCACCTCATCTCAGATCCCTGTCATGGAGACCCTGTGTTGGGTCTGCACCAGCCTCTGTCTATCGCTTCACTTTCTTTTCTTTTCTTTCTAGGACTTTTCACTCTCAGATACATTCTTGTCTATTTGTGGGTTCGTTGTCTGTCTCTCCCACCTAAATGTAAGATGCAAAAAGAACAGGGCATCATCTCGTGTTCACTGCTTTGCCACCAGCACCTAGAGGCATTCCTGGCATAGAACATGAGTAAAATAAATATTGATAGATCTTATTAGCTCCAGATAATGGTAGCGAAAACCGAGGCTTAGCAAGTATATTAATTAGGACTGCGTGAGTAACAGAATGCCCAACTGGTACTGAGAGGTGAGTGATTGCTGACACTGGTCCAATTGCTCGGTGATATCCCCTCAAGCCAAGGGTCTTTCCATCCTTCTGCCTAGCCTTCCCCAGGACATTACTCTTAGTTTCCCCTCATGGTGGCTGCTGCTGCTCCTCACATCATCTGGCATTCAAAGCAGGAAGAGGAGGAGAAGACCAAATTTCAATCTAGCGAAGCCTGTCCCCCTTTTTATTGGGCCTTTCCCATTCCCTGAACACCCCTCACAGAGATTCTACTTCTAGCCTAGCTCATTGGCCAGATCTGTGCCACTTGCTTCAATTGAAGGAAACTGAGCTCTCTGCAGTGTCCACAGTAGAGGAAAGCAGAGGAGAAGTGGGTTAGACAGGGGTGTTGAGTAAGCCAACCTCAGTGACAGCCACAGAGAGGTGAGGTGACTTGCTCAGGGCCACAATTATAAACAGCAGAACTGGGATTTGAGCCCAAGTCTGTCTGACTCCAGGACCCGTGCCCTGCTTGTCATACCCTGGTGCTTTCCTCCTGGCACGTGGGTGGAAATAGAAGGCACTAGAGCAGATAGCAGAAGCACCATGATGTCCATAGCCTGGCCACGTGCATTGCGTCTAAGCTGGCCTTTCTTGACCAGCTCCCAGGATCCCCCTCCCTCCTATGATACACCCCAATGCTCCAGCCACAACAAGCCACGCAGGGCCACCTAAACCCCCCCAGTCCCTACACCCTCTTCTGTCCCTTTGCACATGCTGTTCTTTGCCCAGCACGCCTGCCGACCCTGCACCACTCTGCTCATCCACCAAGGACCAGCTCAAATGTCACCTCCTCCAACTGTTCCTCTTTCTCGCTCAGTGATTTGGCACCCACAGCATACCCCAGACAGTTCAGGGTGCTCCAACATGCCCTTATATAGCTGACACTCCAAGGAGGGAGACACAATAAACAGCAAAATAAATATAGAGGTACTGTGTCAGGGAGCCACTGAGGGGTTGTGCCCCGCAGAATAATGGCCCCCAAAGATGGCCGCATCCTAATCCCTGGAACCTGTGACTACATTAGGTTACAAAGCAAAGGAGAACTGAAGTTGAAGATGGAATTAAAGTTGTGTGTAATAAGGAATTTGGCTGGCCTTTGTCCTCAGTTCCTGGGAGGGAACTTCTAACTCCTTGGAATTTCCCAAGTGATAAGTGTCCTTGTGATTTGTGGTGGGTCCCTCTGACCTCACCTGATAGTTTATGCTCATGAGGTGACTCAGGATGGGGGCTGGACATGCCGGGAAGACCAGCCATGTGATTGGAGGGTGGCACTCTGAGCCACATGGTATCAGCCCAACCTCCATGGAGGAGGGGGGGCTAGAGAGTTCCACCTTGTGGCCATGGATTCAGTCAGTTCAATCAATCCTGCCTACATGGCGAAACCCCAATAGAAACCCTGCACCCCAAAGTTTGAGTGATCCTCCCTGGCTGGCGTTACTCCGGGAGGGTCCTGACTGCACAGGGAGAGGACCACGGAAGCTTCATGTCTGAAACCCTCTGAGGCCTCACCCTACGCATCTCTCCCTTTGGCTGCCTCTGATTTGTAACCTTTTATAGTCATAAGTCTAGCACCTTCCTGAGTTCCTTGAGTCATTCTAAGAAATTATCGAACCTGTGTGGGTGGTGAGAGCCCCTGAGTGTGTAGCCAGCTGGTCAGAAGTGAGAGTGGCCTGCGGACCCCTGACCCTGTGCCCGGTGTCTGAAGGCAGGGTAGTCTTGTGGGGGACTGTGCCCTCGACCGTGAAGTCTGGCCTCGTTCCAGGTAGTCAGGGTCAGAAGTTGTTGCGGGTTGCTAATCAGCTGACCTTGAGCTGGGGGAGATTATCCTGAATTATCTGATGGGCCCAGTATAATCACAGGGGTCCTTAGAAATGGAAAAGGGAGGAGTGGGGAGGGAGGGAGGAAAAACACAACAAAATGGAACAAAACAAGAAATGGAAGAGGGAGACAGAAGAGACAGCCAGAGAGACAGCAGTGTGGGAGGGACACAGGCCAGCACCCCTGGCCCTGCAGATGGAGGAGGGGCCGAAGTGTGGGGGAAGAAGGGTGCCTCTAGGAGCTGGAAAGGCAAGGAACAGTCCCCCAGGGCCTCCAGGAGGGACACTGTTCTGCTGCCACCTAGTCTTAGCCCAGTAAGACCCGGTTTGGACTTCTGACCTCCAGAACTGTAAGACGGTACTTGTGTTGTTTTAGACATCTAAGTTTGTGGTGATTTGTCACAGTGGCAGTGGGAAACTAAGACGAGGGTATTATTTTGTAGGGGGAGGGTCAGGGAAGGCCTCTCTGAGAATGCAGCAATGGCAGTGAAACCTGCAACTTTTCACATCCCCTTGAAAGACAGGAATTGATAGGAGAATGTACTTTGTTTTGTGTGGAACAAATTGTCTGAGATTAGAAAAATGTGTTCTCGTTGATTCTAACTGATGCCATTTGCTTCTGTAACCGTGCTTGCTTTTAGTTGTTTGTTAAATATAGGAGTAAGAGCAGGAGTGACTCCATGACAAGCTGAATTTCCCGGAATAGGCCTAAGTTTCAGTTTCCCCAAAACCGAAACGCAGACCACAACTGGCGCCGGTGCGAAAATTGAAAATCCCGAGGCTTGGAGCCAACCAATCAGGGGTCAAAACAATCAGCCACTTTCAAAAGAACCAATGGACTAAAGGGGGAGGGGGGATGGGGTGCCCAACGTGTCGTGTGGAACCAACGTGTCGTGTGGAACCTGCGTGTCGTGTGCCACCGGTGTGTCGTGTGCAAAAGAAAGTATAAAAGCTTCACTTTTCCCCCAGGGCGGGGTCCTGGTTCATAGGAAGGCCACTGCGTTGGTGCTCTGGGACTTGGACCCTAGCTCGAGCTAGCCAATAAACTCCTTTGCCATTTGCAGCCTCGGTGACTCCGCCTCTCTGTTCCTGGGGCCGAGGGGAACCGGTTCTAACACCCTTGCGGTCACATCGTGACTGGCTTTGTGTGTGCAACCCTCACAAGTGCAAACCTTAGCTGATGAAGCTTTGTGCACCCACTACTTACCAGAGACCACACAGGGACTCAGTCCTCAGTAATTTTTTTCCTCACAGCACTTTTGTTTTGTTTATTTTTCAAATACTGTAAAATTGTCTTTTTGTGTGCACCTGTATGGCCTATGAATTTTTGCACACATGTAACCACAACAGTCAGGGTACAGAATAGTTCTGTTGCCCCATAAAAACTCCCATGTGATCCCCTAATAGTCACACACTCCCCACAGCCCGGACAACCACCGACCTATTCTCCATCACTATAGCCGTGGAGGGGTTTGAGAATGTCACATAAATGGAATCCCACGGTATTTGACCTTTTGAGACTGGCTTCTTTCACTCTGCATAATGCCTTTGAAATTCATTCAAGTTGTTGCGTGTACTGATAGTTTGTTCCTCCCTCATGCAGAGTCATATTCCACTGGGTGGAGGTAGCACTGTTTATCTGTTCATCCATTGAAGGACGTTTGGATTGTTCCAGTTATTGGCAATTACCAACAGAACCGCTATGAACATCCATGTACCAGTTTTCATGGGAACATAGTTTTGATTTCTCTAGAGTAAATACCCAGCAGTGGGATTGCTGGGTCATATGCTAAGTATACGTTTAACTTTATGAGAAACTGACAACTGTTTTCCAGACTGGTTGTGCCATTTTGAACTCCCACCAGCAATACATGAGCATTTCCTTTGCTCTGCTGCCTTGTTAGCACTTGGTATTGTATTTTTTAATTTTTTAATTCTAATTATTTCCCTAATGGCTAATGATGTTGAACTTCTTTCCATGTGCTTGTTAGCTATCCTTATATCCTCTTTGGTAAAGTATCTGTTCAAATCTTTCGCCCAGGTTTTAATTGTTTTTTTGTTGTTGTTGTTGTTGTCGTTTGCTCGCTTGTTTTCTTACTGTTGGGTTTTGAGAATTCTTTATATAGTCTGCACACAAATCTTTTGTGGGATATGTGCCTTGCAAATATTTTTTCTAGGTCTACAGCATGTCTTTTCACTCTCTTAACAGCCTCCTTCTCATAGCAGAAGTTTTAATTTTGATGAAACCCAATTTATCCTTTTATGGATTATGTTTATAAAGTCATGTCTAAAAACTCTTTGTCTACGCCCATGTGGTAAAGATTTTCTCCTATGTTTTCTTCCACAGGTTTTATCTACAATCAATTCAGAGTTAATTTTTGTATAAAATACAAGGTTTAAGTCAGG
>NW_012152163.1:804905-809350 GCF_000956105.1 Propithecus coquereli | reverse complement strand
TCGAACTCCTGAGCTCAAACAATCCGCCCGCCTCAGCCTCCCAGAGAGCGAGGATTACAGGCATGAGCCACTGCGCCCGGCCCACTGTGCTTATTAAATCTGTAGGTTTATGTTTTTCACCAAATTTGGAAATTTGCTACCATTATTTCTTCAAATATTGTCTCCAGACCTCCTTCTTTCTCCCCTCCTTCCAGCATTCCAATGACCTGAATATTAGACGTCTTGGTGTTGTCCCACAGGTCCCTGGGGCTCTGTTCATTCCTTTACCAATCTTTTTTTGTCTCTGTTCTTCAGATTAGATGACTTCTATTGGTCTGTCCTCAAGTTCACTGACTACTTCCTCTATCATCTCTATTCTGCTAATTGAGCCTATCCAGTGACTTTTTATTTTTGTATTTTTCGGTTCTAAATTTCCATTTGTTTCTTCTTCATATGTTCCGTTTCTTGGCTGAGACTGTGTATTTCCGTTCAAATCAAGAGTGTTTGCCCTAGCATCCTGGACCGTTTTCATAACAGTTGCTGTAAAGTCTTTGTTTGCTATCTCAGCAAAGTCATCTCAGCATTGGTGTCTTTTCCCAAGTGAGTTGAGATTTTCCTGGTTCTTCCTATGTGGAGCAATGTTGGTATTTTTCTATTAGCAGGCAAATAACCCAGTTGAGTTTAGGTCACAAGTTCCCACCAGCCTCCTGTGGGCTGTGGTTCCAATGTCGGTTTGATTTTCAAAGCTTTTGCCGTGCTATTTGGATCTATCCCATATGTGTACCACCTCATGGCCGCAGCTGGGATTTGGGCAGTGGATTATCCCATAGTTCAGTTCTCAAGGTGTAAGTATGATATTTAGGGTTGGATCATGTACAGATCATGTACAGTTTGGTGGCTGAGCCCAGGACTCCATAAACAAATTTAAGGGGTCACCTTTCCCAGCTCTTCCCTCTTGTGCCCTCTCCTGTACTTTCAAGTTCACTGAGGTTCCCCTTTTCCAGTCCTCAGGCCAGAAAGCTGAGGCTTTATTTACTTCTACTCTCCTGTGCACCTCCTGTGACCACGTGTGTCGAGCCAAGGACCAGAGGCAGCAAGGCACCGTGGCTTTGCCCCGCTTCATGGACAGGGCTTGTCCTCTAGAGAGGAAGTTTCCTTTCCCTCAGAGTTTGAGGTTCCCACCAGCCATCGCTGTTGCTGCTGCCGCCACGTGATTGCTTGGGGGCTGCGGTGTGAGAGAATAGAAAAAGGGAGACAGAAAAAAGAAGACAAGAAAAATCGAAGACTTCTGCACTCTCTCTGAGCAATAGGAGACCCTTTCTTGGTCCTCAAGCCAGAACCAGAGTGCTTTCCCCAGAGCTATCTCTGTAGACGCTGTTACCCGCTCCAAGGTTTCAGGCTGCATTGAACTTAGCCCAGGGGATATAGAAGGGGGGGAAATAATAAATTTACCACTAATTTGGTGTTACTTTGATATCTAGTCTTCTTTTCAGGGACTTAAAATAGCTAATCCATGCCTTCTGTCCAGGTTTTAAGATGCATTCCGTGGGAGAGACGGTGAAGTATATTACTTCATCTCATCTGGAATTAGAACCTCCCCAGTCATTTTTTTCTTCTTGAGACAGGGTCTCACTATGTTGCCCAGGCTCCTGGGCTAGAGTGCCGTGGCGTCAGCCTAGCTCACAGCAACCTCAAACTCCTGGGCTCAAGCGATCCTTCTGCCTCAGCCTCCCGAGTAGCTGGGACTACAGGCATGCGCCACCATGCCCGGCTAATTTTTCTTTTTCTTCTTGAGACAGGGTCTCACTATGTTGCCCAGGCTAGTCTCAAACTCCTAGGCTCAAGCAATCCTCCTGCCTCAGCCTCCCAAGTAGCTGGGACTACAGGCATGCGCCACCATGCCCGGCTAATTTTTTCTGTATATTTTTAGTTGTCCAATTAATTTCTTTCTAATTTTAGTAGAGACGGGGTCTTGCTCTCGCTCAGGCTGGTTTCGAACTCCTGAGCTCAAACAATCCGCCCGCCTCAGCCTCCCAGAGAGCTAGGATTACAGGCGTGAGCCACCATGCCCGGCCTCCCCAGTAATTTTTGAATGGACATGTTGCAGCATACATGGTGTGAAAGCCACCATTTAGTAAACACCTATTATGTCAGACACATGAACAGAGTTTTATGCTCACAGACTTATGCTCAGGCAGCTCAGAGTTTGAACCCACCAGTTTTCTATCTAGCTGTGTGATACCAAGCACAAATCCAAATGTATTTGATCCTCAGTCTCCTTGCCTATAAAACAGGGAAAAATGCAGGAGTACAGAGAGAATGAGACACTATTATGTCCATAAACCTCTTTATTTCAGGACCCAGTACATAGCAAATGCTCAAGATAGCTACTTTTTGGTGTATTAGTATTATCATTCATTTTGTTGCAGGCAGTGTCCTGGGGTTGCAAGCCAGAGATGGACTCTGCCCATATTAAGCAAGAAAGGAAGGTATATTTGGGGCTCCCTCAATCCGTGGGAGACTGGAGGACCAGGGCTAAGAACACCAGGGAACTGAAGGCTGGGTGGAGGTCCTCAGCCGAGTTCACTCTAAGCCCACAGCTCAGGAAAAACTGCCCTCAGGCTTCCGCCAGGCAGGCACCACCGCGGCCCTCCTTGAAATCCACACTCAGTGGGGAGCTTTCCAGAGGGAAATGGAGACTAACAAGTGTGTATGTGGGGGGAGGTTCTGGAAAGCTCTCACTCCACTCCAAGAAAAAACCTTTTCCCTCTGTTTTCTCATCTGTAAAATAAGGGGAATAATAGTATGAACTGAAGATTTCATCTGATACTGTCAGAAAAGAACTAAAACTCAGGGCCAGGCAAGGGGAAGTGCTCTTATAAAGTGTTGTCATGCTGATTACACGTGGCTGCTCGTTCAGTCCTCAAAACCACCCCTGGCGCTATTGACCTTGCTCTGCAGGCGGAGAAACTTAGAGGGAAGCAGTGATTTGGTCAAGGGCACACTGTGGCCTTGGATCTAAACACAGGGGGCACTTCCTTTAAAGCTGGTTTGATTCCCAGCAAACCTCGCTGGTCATCAAGGTGGGAAGTGGTCAGAGTGCCAGCAACGCTGGGCAGGTGCCCAGTGTGTGCACCTGATGGGAATGGCTGCTAGCCACGCAGGGGCAGCACCGGGGGAAGAGGTGCTGCATACACAGTGGGTTCGCTGTGTGTGCAGTCGATCTGTCCTCAGCATACCCTGTGCGTTTTTCTCATGAAAAACATCAGTTATTTGGATGAGGCTGTCAGGACGAGAAATCTGTTTGACAGCCCACCCACCTGTGGGCTGGGGGATAGGATGGGGTCCCCACAGAGTTTGTGGGTCATAGGATCTGTCACGCTGGTCCCATCTGGAGGACACAGATGGGGCAGGGGCCAGGGCTGGGCTGACAGCAGGACAAGAAGGCTGGGGCAGGGGAAACAGGGTCCCAATGGGACCTGTTGTGGGGCAGGAGGTGGTGGTGCTACAGATGGCATTCACTTTCTTTCCATTTCTTCTTTTTCTTTTTTCCTTTTCTTTCTTTCTTTTCCTCATTCAATCTTTTATTCTTTCTTTCTTTCTTTAAGAAAAAGCTGTAACCAGACAGCCCATGGAACAGCAAGATTGATTGTGTCGCTCTGGCCTTTGAGGGAAGAAGGGGAAAATCAAATTATTGGACAGGGTCCTTTTAAGAAGCTGCTGCTTTAATTTGTTTTCTTATATTTTGTCAATAGCTGTTGTTTTCTTCTTAAACAAGTGTTGCACTTTATAAATGGATTTTGCTTGGGCAAAACAAACACCGTCAGTTCATACTTTTACTTCTTTCTAAAACTTACTTAAAACGTGGTGAGTATCTAAGATGGACCCACAGGCCCTGACCACCACTTGAAAGGGTGACATGTGGCTTGAGAAAGACACCCAGCCTGGGAGGGTGAGGGCAGGAACCAGGCTGGACACAGTAGCAGACCTGTGGCAGATGATCACCTCTGGCGACACAGCCTGTGGAGGCTCCAGAATCACCTGATTTGATCTTTTTTTTTTTTTTTGAGACAGGGTCTTGCTGTCACCCTGACTAGAGTGCAGTGGCATCATCATAGCTCACTGCATCCTCAAACTCCTGGGCTCAAGCCATCCTCCTGCCTCAGCAGCTGGGACTACAGGCACGTGCCACCATGCCTGGCTAATTTTTCTGTTTTTTATAGAGACAGAGTCTCTCTGTGTTGCCCAGGCTGGTCTCAAACTCCTGGCCTCAAGCAGTCCTCCCACCTCAGACTCCCAAAGTGCTGGGATTTCAGGTGTGAGCCACTGTGCCCGGCCCGATTTGGTGATTTTTTAAAACACACATTGCCCCACCCACTCTTGAAGAGTCTGACTCAGTGGGCATGGAGTGGGTGCCCAGACTCAGGGTTTTAAAGTTCAGGTGACTGGACAATAAAGCAGCCTGC